>NC_053425.1:99912834-100210840 GCF_007990345.1 Gossypium hirsutum
TTAACCCTAACCTGTGAAAAATTCCCAGAACCATAACCCTAACCCTAAATCAAAGATTCTTGGGCCAAAGAATCTCGAATAAAATTCAGACATCACATTCAAATTTTTTTTAAAAAACTCTTAGAAGACATGTTTTCTAAAAACTACTCAGAATTGTCATGTCTGATCTTTTCCAATATTTTGAAGTTATGTTTGATATCTAGGGGTAGTATTTGCTATAAAATGAGCCACTATTCTGTTGGAGAACTTCCATACTGGAATTTCGAATAGATTGTGTTTATAAGAAAATTCTCAGAAGGAAAAGATTGTTTATGTTAAAGACCTGAATTTCAAAAATCAACCTAACTAAATTAGTTCAAGTTTTGCTGTTGTTGTTTTTGGATTATTCGTACTCTTTTTATAACACCCTTAACCTGTCTTCGTTAGGGTTACCGAGCATTTCTATACAATTTCGAACATTCAACATCAAAAAATTAACAATATGCAAATTTCGAGTTAATATTTGATAACATAATTCTATTATAGCAAAAAATACCTTTACAGGTCTTAAATCGAGCCTATATGGTCCTAAAAATAGTTTAGGAACAGTTAGGGACTAACTCGAAACAAATCAAAAAAATTAGGAAAAAGCTCAAAAGTTTGAAAACAAGGGTCACACGGCCGTGTGGGCTTTTGAAATATGGGACACATGGTCGTGTCCCAGCCCGTGTCTCTACCTGCGTAACTCACTGACTTGGATCACACGGCCGTGTCACAAGCTGTGTGCCAGACCATATGAATTCTGCACCTGAAAATAATGTGATACACAACCGTGTGGGGTGGCCATGTGTGACACATGAACGTGTGATAGCCCGTGTCTCAAGCCGTGTGCAGCCCAAACTACCCTTAAAACAAGCCATTTCAAAAACCATTAATCTAATATTAAAATAAAAATAATATATTCACCAATAGAATATTGATTACCTTAAATAAATTTATAACTTAAAAAGACAACTACTGCTGGTGAGAAAAATACAGAAGAGTAGACTTTTTCATCTTCCTGATTGATCCGAGACCCACATAAAAATATCTCATGGCATGGGCTAAAAAGTTCACAAAGGCATCAAATACTAGCTTGAAAGAATTTTTAGAGCTGGAAATATTCAAGTTACAGCCTATAGATACAGTTGAAATGGTTGGCATCATTTTCGACTATTTTCAAACTGTGGGTGGCCTACATGTGCCCCCACTGGTCTTTTCATTTTAAGCAATGGCTCTTACAATTCCCAGTTGGGTGTTGGAGATCTACAGGAAACTAATTTGTGGGAACCCACACTTTAAAATCCATTATTTGCCTTCAATAATTCATTTAGAATGTTTGGGGGGGGGGTTCTTTTATCTGTCTTATACAACTTGTAATGGGTGTGTACTAGATTTCAAAACATTTGCCAAATAATTAAAAATTAATAGCCTCTCTTTTATTTAAACAAAATCACAGCAAATAGTATATCATTAAATTAGCCTTAAAGTTTAAACTTTCTCATGTTCTTTTCAAGGTCAGTTGTGACACAAGGGACCCTTTAACTTTCAGTGGCAATGACCTCATCATTATTAGCAAGTAGAAAGATTAGCCATCTAAGTCTTTTTTCTTTTTTTCTTTTTCTTTTTTTCTTTTTAGGTTTATAAGTTGTATGTGATTGATATTTTAATAAATTGATCATCGGACTCTTTCAACATCAGACGAAACAATTAAATATTTTTTTGTGAAATTATAAAATTAAACTGTTTTAATGTTCATTTCATGTTTCATGAAATTAATTTTTATAGATTTATAGTTGTCTTTCTTAAATATTTTCTTCAAGATTTTATTAAAAGTGGAATGTCGCTATACACTCATCCTCAGTACAAGTCATAAAGAGTTTAATATGCAATGTTCCTATACACTATTCGGAAGAGTCTGCTTTTCCAAACAGGTTCAGCATAGCTGCTAAATTAGATAATTAAGAACAAAATGATTAAGGATGTAATAATTGAAGAAAAAAAATTTGAAAGCTCATTTCATCAATCATACAGTTTTGCTGATAAGGCCTTGAACGGTCCCATAATGAATAAGACCATATTTTGATTGATCCGGTCGTTTTATTGAATTTCCATTGATAATTCGCAGGTCAAATTTTCAAATGCAATGCTTTGGTCCAGTATAGTTGCTTGGATAGTTAGATGGATGAAGGAATAGGCAATAAAGGAAAGAATATATTATTAAAAAAAACTCTAACATCAATAAATTAATATATATAATCAATTACATTGAGAAACAAATACATACTTTTCCCCTATATCACACTTACATAAAAATCACCATACATATCCATGATTTTGGGAGGCAGACCCTTTGGTGAACCTCTTCAAGACTCACTTATTAGGAGCAGAATCAATTATTTTTCTTGCACGTATACATAATTCATGATGAATCTATATATATACATGTACATATATATGTAATTATAAGATCCTTAAACCTGCCTTGCCTTGCCTTGCCTTGCCTTGAGCAGCTGTCGACAAGGGGATTAGTAGTGATTTTCCTTTATTTAAGTCATACACTTGATGAAGATGTGAATCCTTAGCCTTTCCTTGGGTAAAAAGAATTATCATAAGATGGCTGAGAAGCCATTTTTGTAGTGTTATCATTGTGCCTGTTAGATTTTCTGTTGAATGAACTATATCTGCCTTGCCTATGCTTCCTTCTAGGATGTGATGCCTTTGGGATAAAAACTCCAGTGCCTTTGCTTTCTCTTCGGCAGATTTGTTCTTGGAGATATGGAGATTGTGTTATTGGATAATTTGCTGCAGAAAATGTCTGCAAAAAGTTTTGACAGGACAAAAATTTCAATCCATGAAGCTGTGAAGTTAATAATACCGGAAAATCCATGAAAAAAAAACATATGTAGATGGTTATAAAAACCTGGAAGGAAACTGAAGGACATGTTGAAACTGAGTCTTCATCATCCATGATTAGCAAAGAGATTTGCTTGCTCAAGTCTGCAAAAAACAGATCATCTTCAAGCTCAACAGCCACTTCCATGTCTGTCCTCAAAAGCTAGAGAGTCTTATTAGAGTGGGGTTTTTGGCAAGTAACCAAGAAAGGAAATGTTTAGTCTCTCCCGAGCCATGGGGGGTTATAAATAAAAGAAGAGCTAGAAAAGAGATGGGTGAGGTAAAAGGCAGATAGGAGGAGGGGGGAAGTGCATGTGGGGTGGTGGGGTCTTTTAATGGCAGTTAGCCAATCTGGCTAAGTCCCCACAAGAATCATGAAGCAGTGTTATGATGTTATCCAGTAGGGGGAAGAAGAGATAAAAGAGTAGCAGCAAGCAAAGCATAGCAAAGGCAAAGAGAAAGCCCACACCCAGATATCTAATCCCAAATCATCACTAGCATGCATGGGTGTAACTAGGTCAGCCTCACTTCCTTTATCCTTTTTTACATCTCTAAGGAAACAAGGTATGGCTCAAAATTCATAGTCCAACCCCAATACAAGGGATATACACTGCTTGCAAAACCCAATTGAATGAACGCTTGCCCATAACTGGTCTCAACTAGTATCTAGATAGCTAGATACTGCTGTCTTTTGTCATGATTTAAGCTAAAGGACAGTCAAACTCAGTAACCAGAGGATCTAAGAGCTTTGTTGTAGGGCCATTGCTTTAATTACTTTAGAATTTGAGACTTGTTTTTGTAGATCTCCACAGAATTTGAAGGGTCGTTTGTCAATGCAACTAGCTTGTTTGTAATTTACAGTTTTAAATCATATAAGCCGTGAATTAATTGTGTTCTGATTCTTTGACATTGAGCATTTCATTGTCATCTTAGTTTGAACTTTAACACATAATTTATCTCTAATCCCAACATAAAATAGAAACAAATCATGCAAAAAAAATAAAATTCTTTTGCATTGCGGAACATAATTTTCAAGCAGCCAAGTGGGACTGAATTAAATGCATTAAGATAACCAAGGATAATCAAGTAAAGGGTAAACTACATCGTTAGTTACTAAATTATGAGTAAATTTTTATTTTTATCACTTAATTAAGGAAAGCTACAATCTGGTTACTAAACTATTCAAAAGTTTTCATTTAAGTCACTAAATTATTCAAAAGTTTTATTTTAAGTCATTGAACAATTCAAAAGTTTTTACTTAAGTCACTGGGCTGTTAAGTTTTTCTTCTTTTAAGCTCCGCTAGTGAGCTCCAACCAACTACAATCAGTACAGTAGATTAGTACCTATCGACGAGTAGAAGAACATATCTCAGATCCATGTCAATCTAACAGTCAATGTCAAGATTGTAGAAAAAATTGTTTAAATTTTGGTTCCTAAATTCATGATGTCCAAAAACTAAATTAAACTGTAAAAGAGAAGGGAAAAGAAAGCTTTCAATTTGTATAGGCAGTGCGAGTAGAGAAAGTCATATAACATCGATTTTAACAGTCTAGTGACTTAAACGAAAATCAGGGGCGAAGCTAGGCTGGCTGACATGAGCCCAGCCCCCCTAAAATATAAAATTACTATTTAGGCCCTTAAATTTTTTTAAAAATTTTAAATTAGTAAATGTAAAATTGCACTTTGGCCCCTTAAAATTATAAAAATTCAATTTAATCCTTTACAAATTATAAAGATATAAACTATAAAAAATTAAAATTTCATCCGGCCCCCTCTAAAAAATTGTTCTGACTTCTCTCCTGACGAAAATTTTTGAATAATTCAGTTTCCAAATTATAACTTTTTATAATTAAATGACCAAAACCAAAACTTACCTAAAATTTAGTGACTAATAATGTAGTTTACCCTTGTTTAAAATTGTTCATGGTACTGCAGCTGCAAGTACTGGCAATATCACACTTACTAAGGAAAGGCAGTACTTGAATTATGAGGGGTGATGATTTTGGTCCACACGGTTTTGATGGTTGGCTAAGGGACCTATGCCCAGCCCCCCATCTGCTGTATATTATGAACCTTGGATCCTTCTTTAATCCTCCATTCCCCCCGCCCCCCAACCTTTTTTTGCATAACAATGATGTTATAATCATTAAATTTTTTTGTTTATTTATTGCATTAAATGAAGGTAATCAACAAGTTGAAGTGGTTGTCGCTGTTTGCTGGTGGCAAATTTGAACTATTTCTTTCTATTATCCGTACCAGCAGCAAACATTTATAATTGGGTTTTCTGCAGCAAAAAGATTGCCTTTTGGATTTGGTTGATATAATCATGGAAGGAAGAAAAATAAATGAAATTTATGTTATCCCAGTGTATGTGTTATTTTTCATAGTAATTATATTTAATATCTACGTCTAGTATGTATATAAATATGGGAAAGAGGATGATATATTCAAAATTAAATATATGTTCCTAGTTTGAATGCAGGTAGCTTGCTGTGTTTTTATCTGAGAGAATAATTATTATGATAATTTTTATGGTGATTATTATTATGTCACTGATCACATCTACAATTATGGAGGTTTAGTTTATATTTTGTTGTATTCATTTCAGTGAATCCAGTACATCCAATAAGATAAGCTTATATAAGGTATTTAAACAATATGTACTCAAATATAAGAAACATGATATTCATATATTTTCTTAAAATTCAAACTTTGAAAATATCATATAATAAAAGAAGGTTACTATACGACATTAGGCCACAATTTATAACATAATTTACTCCAAGGTTTAAGCGTTAATTAAACCTTACGATACCCATCAACATTTACGGTACCTTCTATTAATATAATGTACAAGTAGTAATATATAATTCAACTTTAAGTTGTGACTTATTAGTTCACCTTTTTCACTAATAATTTAAATTCGAATCACATTTGTACTAAAATAGAGGACTAATACATAATTTTATAAAATATATCTTATATTTTCTGACTTTGAAGACCTCACCCATTTGCTTGTGGATCGTTAGTGAAAGCATCGTTTATGCTTGCAGTAGAAGTGGCCGATTGGACCACTGTTGGTGCTGGAGTAAGCAACAGCGAGGATCATGAAAGGAGAGATATAAAGAGAAGAAAAGATTTTTTTGTCAAAGGAGAAGATGAAATAATGAACTTTCTTAGGGAAAAAAAAAAGAAGCTTTATAGTAAAAGTAAATAAAGAAAAAGAGAAAAAAGAAACATGGGTGATCGGAGAAGATAACTGGACGAGCGACGGCGATGGAGGACTGGCGACAGCAAACTCTAAAAGGATGAAAAAGTTTTTGAGGGTTTCTGACGATGGAAGCTTGAAAAAAGAGAAAGTCGTGGTTCAAGTTTATTTGGGATATAAGAACAAAGCTTAGAAGAAAAGTTTAATGGAAGAGAGAGTGCAGAACTTGAATGAGAAAGAAGTGGAAAAACTGAAAATTTGGGTATCATCGAGTGAAAGTAACTTTCGGAAGATAATTTTTAGAAAATAAATTGTTTTTTTTTAAAAAAAATTAATATTTTTCATTAGTGTATGGATGAATTTATATAAAATATTTATTGATTATTTGATAGATTTATTAAAAATATTTCATAAAATTATTTTTAATGAAATAAGTATATATTTCAAATTTTCTTATCTTTTCATTTTTAATTAAGTTTATTTTATATGTATAACTTTATATTTCACATTATTTTTGTATTTATTAAAGATATTTTGTTAAATTTAAATTTATTATAATGTCATTTTTTAATTACATTACTATAAAGTGAGTTTGTGAAATATAGAAATTAAATTGCGAATTTATGAAGAGTACATAGACTTATTTTTAACTTTTATACTACAAAATATTTATTATTAAAATATTAATATTGGATATTTTCAATAATATGTGAAAAAGTTATTTAAAATTATCATTTTTAAATTTTATTATTAAAATAAAATTGAAATATTAAATAATTTATTAAAATATTAAATTATATTAATTATATTAATAATTTATTATATGACTAAATATAAATAATTAAATATGTATGTTTAATAATATTGAAAAATATAATATTTTATATTAACATTTTTAAATATTTTAAAAATAAAAAGAAAATTTATTTTCAATATAATAATATTAAACTTGATTTAAGTTAATTTTTATATAAAAATAAAATTACCTATAAATGAGTTTTTATTTTTTCAGAAAATGACTTATGCTTTTCAAAAGGGTAAGTCATTTTACAGAAAAAAATGCTTATTTTATATTGACCTATAAGTTATTTTCCGTTGATCAGGCTATTTTCTGTAAAACAAACACAAAAAAAAACCTTTTACATGTAAACAAAGGAATTTTTTTGCTTTTAATTTTTTGTATTCTTTTCTTTTCAAAGTTAAAAAAATATTCTTTTTCTTTTTCTTTTCTTAATTAAAAAACTTAAAGGTGTATTTGTTTCCAAATCCTTGGTTGAATTAAAATAATAATAATAATAATAAGTGTCATGTGTCACATTTTAATTGAATTACGTGTCTTGACATTTTAGAAATTTAGCAATGTTATTCATAGGCAATACATTGATAAACAACGTTAAAGTTTAGGTACCAAAATCGATTTTTTGAAAGTTTAGTTACCACATTTGACATTGAGTTTTACATATACAAATAATTATGTTTTATTTTTTGAATAATCTCATTATAAGTTCTGATCATATCATATATATTCTTTTTAACACAATTCCTAGAACTATTTATAGCCCTTCCTTAACTCATATATAAAAGAATAATGCGCTTCAATACACTCAAACTCACGTACTCTTATATTAACAATAATACTCATGCCAATCAAGCTACTCAATCGACAATTTATTTGTTTTCTTAAATATACATAATTACATGGCATACATGTTACATCATGTCAATATATGTCATTTTCATTCAAATAGTAGCATGTGATGATTAAACAGTAAAAAATTAATTAAGTAATTCATTAATTATTAAATTTATGGATCATTGATTTTTTCTATAAATGTGATAGTTTACTTTTATGACTTAGGAAAATTGAATTCCTTTCTTGAAGCCGTGGTGAAGAGGTGTTGAATTAGGCTATTGCAAATTGCATTAATATGGTATCAATTTTATTTTTGTTTTTAGAATTAGTAAAGGTTTTAATAGTAAAATCATTTTGAGGGCTATTATGGAATAATATGTGAGTTATACATGGGTTGGGTTATTCATCTAGGTATGAAAGTTCGTCCAAAATTTAAGAGGGTTTGAGTAAAAATATAAGGCTCAAAATATGAGTTTGGACAAAAAAATTAAACCCGTTTAAAATATGGATTGGACTCGGACTTGAATATTCAAGGCCTAAGTCCATTTTACCTAGCCCGTTTTAAGTTTATAATACTTTATATTATAATATTTTTTTTCATATATTATGTAATTTAGAACACATTAAAAAAATAAACTTATAATAAATATATAATACTACTCTAATGTAAACATTAAAATAATATTAAAATTACTATATAAAAAATTTCAATAAATAAATAATTATTAAATTAAATTAAATTATTTATTTATTTATTTATTTTTAAAAAATAATATAGATGGTCCTAAAATAGGCTTAAGTTAATTATTTACAAATATTGACAGGTTTGAACAAAATTTTAAGTTCATATTTCAAGTCGGACTAAGCTTTAACAAGCATAAATATGTTTGTAGAAGCCCAAATTGCCCGGGCCCGATTATATCAAAACCCAACCAAACCTCTAAACCCACTAAAACCCTTAACTCATGACCCATTTACATCTACCCAAACCCATTACAAAACCCAAATATTAAACCCAATTCAAAAGCCCATTAAGCCCCCTCCCAAAAAAAACCTAACCCAAAAAAAAAAAGAAAAACCTAACCCCAAAAAAAAAAACCAAGAAACCCTAGCCACCTAGTCACTTTCTTACTTGCCCCATTTTTCCTCGCATTTTTTATATCCATTGTCTACCACCATCACCTACAAAATAGAAAAAGAAATAATAGAAAATCATGTAAAAGATGGCTATAAAAAGCCATTCAAAAATCATGTAAAGCGGGGGATTTTTACAAAGATTGAAAAAGGAGACAAACACAAAAATCCCTTCAAATTTTGAACACAAAAGAAACATCAATAAAAAGGTTGTATTTTTTTTCTTTTTTCCTCTTCTTTCGAATCTTTTTTCTTTCTTTTTTTTGTGTTGCTTTTTTCTTTCTTTATATATACATATATTGTTAAGAAAAAAAATTTACCTTTTCCGGCCACCGCCCACGGTGGCCGGCGTCGGCGACGGGCGGCGGTCGACGATCGGCCGGTGACCGGCCCCCCTTGGCTGGATTTCCTTTCCCCCCTCCCTTCTCTCTTCTTTCTCCCTTCTTTTTTTTCTTTCTCTCTTCAAAATGATTTTTTTTGTCAAAAATTGGCCTTAAAGTATGTAGCGCTTTGCGATTTAGTCCTTCTTGCTATGTTATGTTTTGAGGGGAGGATTAATTGTGTTTTGGACCCCCACTATTTTCGCGCATGCTCAATATAGTCCTTTCCTTTTATTTTTATTTCAATTTTGCCCCAAATATTTTGTTTTTAGTTCAATTTAATTCTTTTTAGTTACTTTACTATTTAAATTAATTATTTTAGTATTATTATTATATTTCATTTACTTATGTAGTGTGTTAATAATTTTTTTTATCATTTCTAATACGTATATATATGTATTTTATATATATTATGTATATATATATTTTTAATGCCATTAGTTATATATTTCTTATGTATATATTCTTAAATATTATTATATATACATATATATATTTTAAATACCATATTGTGTATATATTATTATTACAAATTATTACTATTGCTAGTATTATTATAACTATTATTATATTAGTGTATATTTTATGTACATATGTATATATATATATTTGTACATATCATTATTTTATATTATTGTTGTAAATTTTTTACGTATATATTTTTTTATGTACGTTTCCTAATATTTTCTTTTATTGTAGATATTATTATTATTACATACTTTTATTATATGCATATATATATGTATTTTTATGTACATATTATTATTTTATATTATTATTACCAAATATATCATTTTTCCTATTTTATTATTAGTACATGATTTGTTTTTATTTTGTAAATATCATTATTATTGTTATTCTAATATTCTAGTATTCCATGTTAATATTTTTCATTAATGATATCATTTTTTTGCGTCCTTTATCTATTTTTAATTTCTCACTTTAGGAATATTTTTTCTCATGTTTTAATTAATTTCAAAAATAAGGCAATGTACCGATTTAATATTAAGCCATCGATTTCATCGCTATGTTGGGTGAAATTCGTCGGCTTGTGTTAAAAAACGGGACACCCTTTCTAAAAAAAAATCGAAAACTAAAAATTCTCATTTTTCAATCGGATCACAATTAAATATTATATTGAACTCGTATTTTTGAAAATCAAGTCAACACATGTTTATGAGATACCAATTTTGGGCGTCGCGAGGGTGCTAATACCTTCCTTGCGTGTAACTGACTCCCGAACCCCAATTTTTCTCTGGACTTTCACGTAGACCTAAATTTGGCCTTCTTTTTGTTTTAAAATAATTTTATTAGGTGCCCGATCACACCTATAAAAAAGGATCGGTGGCGACTCCCTTTGTTAATAAAATCGAAAGTTGGTTTTCAAATGTTTAATAAATCGCCACAATTAGCGACCAAGCGAAACTAATTTTTTTTACGTCGCTACAGCTGGCGACTCCACTGGGGACGCTTTTTGAGAGTCGAGTCGAATTAAACTCGCATTGTCAAAATTTTCAAAGTTCCTTGTTCAAATTAACATTTAGTCGTGATCCTCAAATTTTTTGTTTTCAAAAAAATCATGCATTTGCATCGTGTTGTATATATTCTAACTTGTTTTATCCGGTTGTTTTTCAGCTTTAAATTTTTGTGATTTTAGTTTTGGTTTAGTTTTTTAAATAAAACGTAAAGGTTTGCAAGTTTCTCCCCACACACCGTGCATGTGCATTTTTGTTGCATAACATGAGCTCTATACCCGGGCTCCGTCCCTGTTAAGTGAAAGTAAATGCTACGCCTTCGTGAGTTAACTCGTTCCTCCGCACAGGCTAGTGAATACTTTCGGGTTACATATGACTTATGCTTTCGTGAGTTAACTTGTCCCTCCGCATAGGCATAAGTAAATGTAATCCCTCGAATTGATCTCGTAAGCCTATGATGGGCCATGACCGAGGCTCTGTACTAATTTTAGTAGATGACAGTACAGACGATTCGAGTTCCCATCTAGAACCAAAACCGCATATAGTGAACCATACGAGCCACCCAACTAGAGCCATGCTGAACCTCCGCTCGTTTAGTAGTCACCGAAATAAGTACACGGGAAAAGCACATCTTACCTTCTATTTCTTTTACATTTGTGCTTTCTAAGCAAGGGAATCGAGTCCACTGGACCAAGTAGCTTAATTTGTTAGATTTTCCACAGTTTTTCTCTGTTTATATGTGTTGTGCTAACCAAGGTCGTTTGTCTGTATTTCTATTTTTCATCATGCATCGAAGGCATCTTGTTAGGAAGGTGTTGATTAGAGATTGGTTGCCAAAAACGGGTTTCTAATGGAGGAGTCAATTATACGAGTGCCCGAAACGTTGTGTAATAGACTCCTTTGATTAAGGAAATGCCTAAATAGGGGCTATCTTGAAATTAACACCAAATTTTTGCATATTCATTCATGACTGACATTCATTTGACATTCATGCATTCATTCATGCATCCATTCATTCATTGCATATCCCATACTCGTTCGCTGAGGTTAAAACATACAATTCGCAGTTGCAATACCACAAGACTGGAACCACGTCATTCGTATAGAATGCGCTGACAAACTAGAGTAATAGAGGCCGAATTCAATGGAAGGATTGAAAGGATGGAAAGAATTCAAAAGGAATTACAAGAGCAACGGCCGGTGCCACATACTTATTTAGGGCAAGGAATATTCATATCAAATTCTGAAGCTAATCCTGCCAATCCAATTATTCCAGATTCGGACGATCTAGCGGAAGTAGCCAGGTTGAGAACGGACGATCGTGAGGCTCAAGAGAAGTATAGGAGCTTAGAGGAAAGACTCAAAGTAATAGAGGGTACTGAAGCCTTCTCTGCATTAAGTGCCAAAGAGCTCAGTTTGGTGCCCGATCTAGTTCTGCCTTCGAAGTTCAAGGTGTGTGATTTCGAAAAATACGATGGCACGAGATGTCCAAAGGCGTATCTTGTCATGTTTTGCCAAAAAATGACTGCTTACGTGAATGAAGACCAGCTACTCATATATTATTTTCAGGATAGTCTAGTAAGATCGGCTCTTCGGTGGTACAACCAGCTTAGTAGGGAAAGGATTCGATCTTGGAAGGATTTGGCGTCAGCATTCTGTGAGCAATACAAGCATGTATCGGATATGGTGCCAGACCGGATGACTTTGCAAATTATGGAGAAAAAGCCGTCAGAAACTTTAAGACAGTATGCGCAGAGATGGAGGGATGTCTCAGCCCAAGTGGAACCCCCACTAACAAAAACGGAGATAACCGTTCTTTTCATCAACACTTTGAAAGCACCGTTTTACGACAAACTAGTGGGAAGTGCCACGAAAGACTTTGCGGATATTGTAATATCCGTGAGCTTATAGAGAATGCCGTCAAGAGCGGTAGAATGGAAGGTCAAGAAAGTTCAAGAAGGGCAGCGCCCACGAAGAAGAAAGAACCAGAAGCCGACATGGTGAGAATGGGAAGCCGTTATGCCCCTAACCCATATCCAAACCAACCCCGACCTCGAAATTATCCACCTCCGAATTTCTATTACCCTCCTCAAATCCCTTACTACCAAACATCGCCTCCTTACTCTTCTTACCCTGTTTACGCCACAAGTAACTCGAGACCAACCGCCACATTCCCATAAAATACAATACCCGTCCAAGGTCAACCCAAAAACGAGTAGAGGCCAGCAAAACCCAATTCTGAGAGACCACAATTTACCCCTATTCCTGTGTTATATGGGGAACTGTACCCAAAATTTTTGGAGAAGCAATTGATATCCCCGCATTATATGGTACCATTGAGGCCCCCATACCCGAAATGGTACGACCCAAACGCTAGTTGTGCATACCATGCGGGAAACCAGGGACATTCCACGGAAAACTGCCTAGCCTTTAAGAGAAGAGTTCAAGGACTAATTGATGCTGTTGAAACTAGAAAAATACTTAAAGAGGTCCACGAGGGAATTTGCAGGACACATGCCAATGGTTTTGTGATAGCCCGAAATAGGGCCTAATCGGAATAGTGGTTTCGTAACCACAAATCCGAAGTGAAATAGTTTAATTTTATAAATTTTTATTAGTTACTGATTGATTGAAATATTGTGTGAAAATATGGATAGGAAATCTTAATGCTTTAGTGCTTAATTGAATTTTTAGGACTAAATTGAGAAAAATGCAAAGTGTGTCTAATTAGTGATTAAATGACTTAATTGAATTATTGCATGAAATTGGAAGTGTTTATGTGGCAATTAGACCATAAATTAGTGTTATGGACACAAAAGGGTATTTCTAGAAAAATATCTAAGTAATGGGTCAAGGGCATTTTTGTCTAAATTGGGTAAAAGACAAAATAAAGAGAAAATAAGTGTCCATCTTCTTCAAAAAAATCAGAAGCTTGCTGCCGAAAGTTTCAGGTTACCATAGTTAAGGGTTTTGATTTTCCTAAGCTCAATTGTAAGTGATTTCTTGCCCCGTTTTTAATTATTTTCGTATTTTTATGCTTATTGAAGCTTGAATTTCATGTTTCTACCATTTAATTTAAATGAAATTAAAGTTTAAAAATTGACCCATTCATGATATAATTGTAAATTGATTAGTGATGTTAGATAATGAATGTTTGAAGTGTTAATTACAAGTTTTACTAGATGAATTTCAATGAAAAATGTTGAAAAAGGGCTAAATTGTGAAAGATGGTAAAGTGTGCATAAAGTTGTGATTTTGTGAAATTGAGGCCCGTTATGAGCATGAAATATGATTTAGTGAAGTTTGAAATTTAAGAATTTAGAGAATTTTATTTTTACGAGCTTAGGGACAAAAGTGGAATTTTTGAAAAGTTATGGGGAAAATGTAAATGTGTCAAAATGTTGTGTATGAATTGTATTTGAATGGAATATTGATAAAATGTATTAAATTGTGTTAATATAGATCAAGAAAGAAGAAATAGTGCAAGTGGTTGGGGAAAAGAGAAAGTTATCGACTAAATTACAAAAATAGTCGTTTTGCATCCGAGGTAAGTTATATGTAAATAATAGTTATATTTGTATAAATTGTGAATTATATTTGATATGTGAATTAATATTGAATGTGGAAGGAAAGTTGTTCATGAATTATTCAAGTGATAAAGTGTTGAAAATAAAGTGTTAAGTGTAAATTCCCGGTTGAACTTAGGAATAGAATTGGATACAAGTGACATGTCACTAGAGACCAGTGTTACAGTGTTACAGTGAGTCCCGGGTGCTGGGTGATCTAGCATGTGTTGCAGACACCTGACAGCTTGTGTGAGCAGACCCGTGGACATTTCCAGTGTTATTGATCAGTGGTAGCTTCGGCTACATTTCAGTGGTAGCTTTGGCTACATCCAGTGGTAGCTTCGGCTACATATCAGTGGTAGCTTCGGCTACATATCAGTGTGGCACTTATGTGCTAAATCTCTACGTATCCGTGTATATTCCAAGTGTTCAACGGGATTAATAATGAATTAAAGTGAATATGAAATGTTAAGTGTGAAAATGTATATGCAAGTGAATTGGTAAGATTGTGTATGTGTAAGTGATTGAAATTGCTAAGAAATGTTTTGATTAGTTATATGTTAAAAGTGTTAATTATTAATTGAGTAATTATTGTTTACTTGTAACTTACTAAGCTATTTATAGCTTACACATCTCTTTCTTTCCTTTGTTTTATAGTGATTTGAACTTGATCGAATAGTGGACCGTCGGAGCTCGTATCACACTATCATAACCATCTCGGTATTATGTGCTTTTCAAAATGTTTAAACTATGGCATGTATAGAGTCTTAATCATTTTGAGCATGTCCAAATGATATGGCTAATGTTAGCTATTGAAGTAGTTATTAAAGAATATGTTTTGGAGTTATGTATGTTTAAATGGTAACTAATTCAAAGAAGCAGTTTCTTTGACAGCAGCAGTGACGTGAATGTGAAAAATCACCATAAATAGTAGAAATGGAATTATAGGGTGAATGATATATAGAATTAAATCTTATCAAGTCTATTTTTACATGAAAGAAACGGTGTAGGAAAAGGAATTTTATATTTTGAGATATTTAAATTTTAGTGAGATAGGGTCAGAATGGTTTTTGAAGTCCCCTGTTCTAACTTTAGAAAATCATTATAAATTGTACAGAAATAATTATAGGTCATAATTTATATGTTTAGATTCCTTAGTGAGTCTATTTTCAAAATAAATTAATGGTAACCTTATATGAATTCTGTACAATTAGATATTTGATTTTTAGCGCCAAGAGGTCAGATCTGTCGAGCTGTGAAACAGGGGATACTTTAATGAATAAACTGTACCAATGTGCTAAGTCAAAAATTCTGAAAATTTTATGGTAAGTAGGAATATGAGTCTAGTTTCACGGAAAATTTACGGATTTAAATTTTGAGTTTCGTAACTCAAGTTATAATTAAATTAGTGACAGTTGCGCAGGTGGACAATGTTGTTATGAACAGTGAATTTAATTTTAAAAGCAAATTTTTATGCTCCGAATCGGTAAGTTAAATTGGATGACATCTCGTACTCGATTCCGGAGACGGTCTCGGGTAAGGGGTGTTACATTTAGTGGTATCAGAGCTACGATTTAGTCGATTCTCGGACTAACGTAGCGAGTGTAATAGACTATCTATACATGCCATAATTGAATAATGATAGTGTGACGACTCCTGACATCTTAAAATGTTTTTTTTATAGTAATGGATTCTAACCGAGATACAGCTGATGATGCTCAAAGTAATGTGCCTGTTGAAAGTCGATTCGAGACTCAGGGTCAAAGAGATGAGGCTCGAGAAGCTTTTCTCCAAATGATGAACAATTGGTACACTGAGTTTGTTAGAACTAATCCTAATGCTCAACCTCCTCCGCCCCCTCCTATTCCTCAAGCTGTTCCCATAGCTCCTCAACAAACTGAAGTGTTAAAATTGTCAAAGCCTCCAGTGGACAAAATTCGAAAGTATGGAGCCGAAGAGTTCCGAGCTAATGTAAATGATGATCCTGAAAGAGCAGAGTTCTGGCTTGATAATACTATCAGAGTGTTGGATGAATTATCTTGTACTCCAGAAGAAAGTCTCAAATGTGCTATCTCATTGCTGAGGGATTCGGCTTATAATTGGTGGAAAACTTTAATGTCAGTGGTGCCTAAAGAGAAAGTTACATGGGACTTCTTTCAAGAAGAATTCCGGAAGAAGTATGTGAGTCAGCGTTTCATTGATCAAAAGAGAAAAGAGTTTCTTGAATTGAAACAAGGGCGCATGACGGTAGCCGAATATGAGCGAGAATTTGTCAAATTAAGCAAGTATGCCCAAGAGTGTGTATCTAATGAAGCTACATTGTGTAAAAGGTTTGAAGATGGATTAAACGAGGATATCCGATTGCTAGTGGGAATTCTTGAAATTAAAGAGTTAGTGGTACTAGTTGAAAGAGCTATCAAGGCTGAAGAATTGAGCAAAGAGAAAAGAAAGGTGGAAAGTGAAGCAAGAGATGAAAGAAAAAGATCAATGGGCAAGCCATTTCAGTCTCAAGCGAAGAAGTTTAAAGAAATGAATACTCGATCGAATGTTTCTAGTGTGAATTTTCAAAGAGATCGAGGAAGACAATATTCAGGTTCTAAAGCTCAGGCAACTTCTATGGCAAGTACAGGTAGTGTTAAACCTACTAGACCGGAATGTCAACATTTTGGAAAACGACATTTGGGGGAATGTTATTTAATCAGCCGAGCTTGTTTTAAATGTGGATCTCAAGATCATTTTGTGAAAGATTGTCCGGAAAGAGAAGAGATAGAAAAGTTTCAGAATGTGAGATCGAGCAGTGTGACTACTAGAGGAAGACCACAGAGAAATGTGGGGATTGGAACTAGTGGTAGAGGCGTAACAAAAGACACGACTGTAAGATCTGAAGTGGGAGCTCCAGCAAGAGCTTATGCCATCCGAGCTAGAGAGGAAGCATCTTCTCCTGATGTGATCACTGGTATATTTTCTCTTTACGACACTAATGTTCTTGCATTGATTGATCCTGGTTCTACTCACTCGTATGTATGCATGAATTTAGTGTCTGATAAGAATTTGTGTGTTGAATTGACTGAGTATGTGGTTAAAGTGTCGAATCCTTTAGGCAAGCATATGATAGTTGATAAAATATGCAAAAATTGTCCTTTGATTATACAAGGTCAGTGTTTCCCTGCCAACTTAATGTTGTTGCCATTTGATGAATTTGATGTTATTTTGGGAATGGATTGGTTGACATTACATAAGGCCAAGATAGATTGCAGTCAGAAAATTCTTGAGTTGAAGTGTGGTAGTGGTACAGTTCTTCGGGTTGAAACAGATAAGTCAAATGTGATGCCAATTGTGATTTCTGCCATGTCTGCTCAGAAATGTTTGAAAAATGGTTGTGAAGCATATCTTGCTTATGTGTTGAACACAAAAGTGTCTGAAATAAAGATCGAATCAGTGCCAGTGGTATGTGAATATGTAGATGTGTTCCCAGAAGAGTTGCCAGGTTTGCCTCCGATTAGAGAAGTAGAGTTTGGTATTGAAGTAATGCCAGGTACTGCTCCAATATCGATTGCTCCCTACAGAATGGCACCAACTGAATTAAAAGAATTAAAAGTGCAATTACAAGAGCTGACAGATAAAGGATTTGTTAGACCAAGTTACTCTCTGTGGGGTGCTCCCGTGCTATTTGTGAAGAAAAAGGATGGGACATTGAGATTGTGTATTGATTATCGTCAACTTAACAAAGTGACAGTGAAGAATAAGTATCCATTACCCCGAATAGATGACTTGTTTGATCAGTTAAAGGATGCCACAGTGTTTTCCAAAATTGATTTGAGATCCGGATATTATCAATTGAGGGTTAAAGAGTCAGATGTGCCAAAGACTGCTTTCAGAACCCGATATGGCCACTATGAATTTCTTGTAATGCCTTTTGGTCTGACTAATGCTCCAGCTATTTTTATGGATTTGATGAATCGAATTTTCCGGCCCTATTTGGATAAATTTGTTGTGGTGTTTATAGATGATATTCTTATTTATTCCTGAAGTGAAGCCGAGCATGCTGAACATTTAAGAATTGTGCTACAAACGCTGCGAGAAAAGAAATTATTTGCTAAATTTAGCAAAAGTGAATTTTGGCTTAGTGAAGTTGGATTTTTGGGGCATATTGTCTCGGGAGATGGCATTCGAGTGGATCCGAATAAGATATCGGCAATAGTTGAGTGGAAGCCTCCAAGAAATGTATCTGAAGTTAGGAGTTTTCTGGGTTTAGCCGGATATTATCGTCGATTTGTAGAAGGTTTTTCGATGATAGCTTCACCGATGACAAAATTGTTGCAAAAAGATGTTAAGTTCGAATGGACCGAGGAGTGTCAACAAAGTTTTAAGAAATTAAAGAAGTGTTTAACTGAGGCACCAGTGTTAGTGCAACCTGAGTCAGGAAAGGAATTTGTTGTTTATAGTGACGCGTCACTAAATGGGCTTGGATGTGTATTGATGCAAGAAGGAAAGGTGATAGCGTATGCTTCTCGACAATTGAAACCGCATGAACGAAATTATCCTACCCATGATTTAGAGTTGGCTGCTATTGTCTTTGCTTTGAAGATTTGGCGTCATTATTTATATGGTGAGAAATGTCGTGTTTTTACAGATCATAAAAGTTTGAAATATGTTATGACACAAAAAGATCTGAATTTGCGGCAAAGAAGATGGTTGGAATTGTTGAAAGATTATGAACTTGTGATAGATTATCATCCGGGAAAAGCTAATATAGTTGCTGATGCTTTGAGCAGAAAGTCTCTCTTTGCTTTGAGAGCTTTGAATACGAGATTAACATTGACTGAAGATGGATCATTGTTTGCAGAGTTAAAAGCTAGACCATTGTTTCTTCAAGAAATTTGTGAGGCTCAGAAAGTGGATAATGAATTGCAAAGAAGAAAGACACAGTGTGCAGTGGACAATAATTCTGATTTTCAGATTGATTCAGATGGATGTTTAATGTTTCGTGATAGAATATGTGTTCCGAAAAATGTTGATTTAATTCAGAAAATTTTGCAAGAAGCACATGATAGTCATTTGGCAGTTCACCCCGGTGTGTAAAAATGTACAATGATTTGAAGAAATTTTATTGGTGGTCGGGTATGAAACGGGATATCTCCGAGTATGTGACAAAGTGTTTAGTGTGCCAACAAGTAAAAGCTGAACACCAAGTACCTTCAGGATTACTTCAACCTATTATGGTGCCCGAGTGGAAATGGGATAGAATTACTATGGATTTTGTTTCTGGATTGCCATTGTCACCGAAAAAGAAAGACTCAATTTGGGTTATAGTTGATCGATTGACTAAGTCGGCTCATTTCATTCCTGTGCGAATGAGTTTTTCACTTGACAAGTTAGCTGAATTGTATATTGCTGAGATAGTCCGATTACATGGTGTACCTATGTCTATTATATCTGATAGAGATCCACGATTTACTTCAAGGTTTTGGAAGAAATTACAAGAGGCATTGGGTACTAAATTGAATTTTAGTACAGCATTCCATCCCCAAACCGATGGACAGTCTGAAAGAGTAATTCAAATACTCGAAGACATGTTGAGATGTTGTGTATTGGAATTTGAAGGTAATTGGGAAAGATATTTACCTTTGGTGGAATTTGCTTATAATAATAGTTATCAGTCAAGCATAAAAATGGCACCTTATGAAGTGTTGTATGGACGAAAGTGTCGGACTCCATTATATTGGACTGAACTTAATGAAAATCAGTTACATGGAGTCGATTTGGTAAAAGAAACCGAAGAAAAAGTGAAGATAATCCGTGATTGTTTGAAAGCTGCATCGGATCGACAGAAGTCGTATGCGGACTTGAAAAGAAAAGAGATTGAGTTTCAAGTGGGAGATAAAGTATTTTTGAAAGTGTCTCCATGGAAGAAAATTTTGAGATTTGGCCGTAAAGGCAAATTAAGTCCAAGATTTATTGGTCCGTATGAAGTGATAGAAAGAATTGGTCCAGTGGCTTATCGATTGTCTTTACCACCGGAATTGGAAAGAATTCATAATGTGTTTCATGTTTCTATGTTGAGGCGATATCGATCGGACCCATCACATGTGATTTCACCGGCTGAAGTGGAAATTCGATCGGATATGGCATACGAAGAAGAACCGATTCGAGTCTTGGCACGAGAAGTGAAACAGTTGAGAAACAAAGAAATTGCTTTAGTGAAAGTGTTATGGCAACGACATGGGGTGGAAGAGGCAACATGGGAAACCGAGGAGGCTATGAGGAAACAGTATCCCAACTTATTCACTGGTAAGATTTTCGGGGACGAAAATCCCTAAGGGGGGAGAATTGTGATAGCCCGAAATAGGGCCTAATCGGAATAGTGGTTTCGTAACCACAAATCCGAAGTGAAATAGTTTAATTTTATAAATTTTTATTAGTTACTGATTGATTGAAATATTGTGTGAAAATATGGATAGGAAATTTTAATGCTTTAGTGCTTAATTGAATTTTTAGGACTAAATTGAGAAAAATGCAAAGTGTGTCTAATTAGTGATTAAATGACTTAATTGAATTATTGCATGAAATTGGAAGTGTTTATGTGGCAATTAGACCATAAATTAGTGTTATGGACACAAAAGGGTATTTCTAGAAAAATATCTAAGTAATGGGTCAAGGGCATTTTTGTCTAAATTGGGTAAAAGACAAAATAAAGAGAAAATAAGTGTCCATCTTCTTCAAAAAAATCAGAAGCTTGCTGCCGAAAGTTTCAGGTTACCACAGTTAAGGGTTTTGATTTTCCTAAGCTCAATTGTAAGTGATTTCTTGCCCCGTTTTTAATTATTTTCGTATTTTTATGCTTATTGAAGCTTGAATTTCATGTTTCTACCATTTAATTTAAATGAAATTAAAGTTTAAAAATTGACCCATTCATGATATAATTGTAAATTGATTAGTGATGTTAGATAATGAATGTTTGAAGTGTTAATTACAAGTTTTACTAGATGAATTTCAATGAAAAATGTTGAAAAAGGGCTAAATTGTGAAAGATGGTAAAGTGTGCATAAAGTTGTGATTTTGTGAAATTGAGGCCCGTTATGAGCATGAAATATGATTTAGTGAAGTTTGAAATTTAAGAATTTAGAGAATTTTATTTTTACGAGCTTAGGGACAAAAGTGGAATTTTTGAAAAGTTATGGGGAAAATGTAAATGTGTCAAAATGTTGTGTATGAATTGTATTTGAATGGAATATTGATAAAATGTATTAAATTGTGTTAATATAGATCAAGAAAGAAGAAATAGTGCAAGTGATTGGGGAAAAGAGAAAGTTATCGACTAAATTACAAAAATAGTCGTTTTGCATCCGAGGTAAGTTATATGTAAATAATAGTTATATTTGTATAAATTGTGAATTATATTTGATATGTGAATTAATATTGAATGTGGAAGGAAAGTTGTTCATGAATTATTCAAGTGATAAAGTGTTGAAAATAAAGTGTTAAGTGTAAATTCCCGGTTGAACTTAGGAATAGAATTGGATACAAGTGACATGTCACTAGAGACCAGTGTTACAGTGTTACAGTGAGTCCCGGGTGCTGGGTGATCTAGCATGTGTTGCAGACACCTGACAGCTTGTGTGAGCAGACCCGTGGACATTTCCAGTGTTATTGATCAGTGGTAGCTTCGGCTACATTTCAGTGGTAGCTTTGGCTACATCCAGTGGTAGCTTCGGCTACATATCAGTGGTAGCTTCGGCTACATATCAGTGTGGCACTTATGTGCTAAATCTCTACGTATCCGTGTATATTCCAAGTGTTCAACAGGATTAATAATGAATTAAAGTGAATATGAAATGTTAAGTGTGAAAATGTATATGCAAGTGAATTGGTAAGATTGTGTATGTGTAAGTGATTGAAATTGCTAAGAAATGTTTTGATTAGTTATATGTTAAAAGTGTTAATTATTAATTGAGTAATTATTGTTTACATGTAACTTACTAAGCTATTTATAGCTTACACATCTCTTTCTTTCCTTTGTTTTATAGTGATTTGAACTTGATCGAATAGTGGACCGTCGGAGCTCGTATCACACTATCATAACCATCTCGGTATTATGTGCTTTTCAAAATGTTTAAACTATGGCATGTATAGAGTCTTAATCATTTTGAGCATGTCCAAATGATATGGCTAATGTTAGCTATTGAAGTAGTTATTAAAGAATATGTTTTGGAGTTATGTATGTTTAAATGGTAACTAATTCAAAGAAGCAGTTTCTTTGACAGCAGCAGTGACGTGAATGTGAAAAATCACCATAAATAGTAGAAATGGAATTATAGGGTGAATGATATATAGAATTAAAGCTTATCAAGTCTATTTTTACATGAAAGAAACGGTGTAGGAAAAGGAATTTTATATTTTGAGATATTTAAATTTTAGTGAGATAGGGTCAGAATGGTTTTTGAAGTCCCCTGTTCTAACTTTAGAAAATCATTATAAATTGTACAGAAATAATTATAGGTCATAATTTATATGTTTAGATTCCTTAGTGAGTCTATTTTCAAAATAAATTAATGGTAACCTTATATGAATTCTGTACAATTAGATATTTGATTTTTAGCGCCAAGAGTTCAGATCTGTCGAGCTGTGAAACAGGGGATACTTTAATGAATAAACTGTACTAATGTGCTAAGTAAAAAATTCTGAAAATTTTATGGTAAGTAGGAATATGAGTCTAGTTTCACAGAAAATTTACGGATTTAAATTTTGAGTTTCGTAACTCAAGTTATAATTAAATTAGTGACAGTTGCGCAGGTGGACAGTGTTGTTATGAACAGTGAATTTAATTTTAAAAGCAAATTTTTATGCTCCGAATCGGTAAGTTAAATTGGATGACATCTCGTACTCGATTCCGGAGACGGTCTCGGGTAAGGGGTGTTACAGGTTTCACTATGGCCAGGAAGATTATGAGACTCGGATATTACTGGCTGACAATGGAAAGCGACTGCATTAATTTCACATGAAAATGCCACAAATGTCAAATTTACGGTGATAAAATTCATGTAGCCCCTTTGCCCCTTCACGTCATGACTTCTCCGTGGCCTTTTTCTATGTGGGGCATGGATGTTATAGGGCCAATTTCCCCAAAAGATTCTAATGGACACCGATTCATTTTTGTGGTTATTGATTACTTCACGAAATGGATAGAAGCCGCATCGTTTGCCAATGTGACGAAGACTGCGGTTTGCAGGTTTTTGAAAAAGGAAATCATTTTTCGATATGGTTTGCCTGAAAGAATCATTTCAGATAACGCCTTGAATTTGAACAACAAGATGATGAAAGAAGTGTGTGAGCAATTCCAAATAGAGTATCATAACTCCTCGCCTTATCGCCCAAAGATGAATAGAGCTGTTGAAGCGGCCAACAAGAATATTAAGAAGATTATTGGAAAAATGACCGAGACATATAAAGACTGGCACGAGAACCTACCATTTGCTTTGTATGCATATCGCACATCTATACGGACATCTACGGGGGCAACTCCTTTCTCTCTAGTCTATGGAATGGAAGCTGTGCTACCTATCGAAGTTGAGATCCCCTCTCTACGAGTCTTAATGGAGTTGAAATTAGAGGAAGCAGAATGGGTTTGAGCTCGATATGACCAGTTAAACCTTATTAAAGAAAAACGTCTGCAGGCAGTCTGCCATGGACAGATGTACCAGAAGAGAATGATCGCAGCCCATGACAAGAAGGTACGACCAAGAGAATTCCACGAAGGAGAACTCGTGCTGAGGAAGATTCTCCCAATACAAAAAGATTTCTGAGGAAAATGGGCGCCAAATTGGGAAGGTCCATACGTCGTAAAGAAGACATTCTCGGGCGGAGCTTTGATCCTCATCGAGATGGATGGGAAAGAGTTACCGAGTCCAGTGAATTCAAATGCTGTAAGGAAATATTATGCTTGAAAAAGGAAACCAAGATGAAAACCCGAAAAGGGCATATAAAAAAAAGAAAGAAAAAAGGGTGATCAAGGTGAAAACCCGAAAAGGGCATCTTGATTAAACACAAAAGATTAGGATGAAAACCCGAAAGGGCATTCTAATGAAGTAAACCCAGGCTTAAAGAGCAAGGCGGTTAAACGGTGGGTTAAACAGCGAAACTATAGCATTTGAAGCATTTTTCAGTAGCTCGAAATCTTCTACGCAAGAAGCCATGCTAGAAAAGATTCTTGATAAGAAACGTGGAAGAGTTCGTGTGTTGAATATCTAGAGCATCTGTATCCATTGAATGCGATCCGTTTTCTCTTTATGACACTTTCTCATTATCATTGGTTAATTTTCTTTGTTTGCCACGTTTGAAATAAATAAATGTGAGGTATCCCTTTGTCCTTACCTGACCATTTTCATGCATCTCATTATGTTGTTTATTTTCATGATAAATAGTGAAATGACATACTCTAAACAAAAGAAATGTTAAGCATTACCTGGATAAGAACTTGATAAGTACAAGAGCCTCAACGCAAGGACAAAGTTCAACCGGGGGCAGAAGAGTGATATCTGAGAAACGTCGATTACTCGTGAAGCTTGAAGACAGGTATAAGGACTGAAGAGAAAGTCGAGAATCAAAGCAATGAACACAGATCCTTAACAATCGTGGCTAAATGGACATCCGACAAACATGCTTAAGGAGCACTGCATAATCATGTAGGCATAAAAGCATTTAAGACAAACATGTGCATATCATGATAACATCATACATGGCATATACAGGTACTCCAGCAGAGCAAGAAATCTTGAATGAGAGTCGCACTGAATCAAAGGAAAAGACACCCGAGTTCTACCAAAGGACAGGTTTTGGTATTTTGATGTTTTTAATTCATGCTTTTCAAGGGAAATCAACTCATATTGCGAGAGATGAGTTGAGCCTCAAGACACGTTGAGGTATTTTTAATTTTTGTTTTCAAAATCAACTCATATTGCGAGAAGTGAGTTGAGCCTCGGGGCAAGCTGAGGTATTTTTTAATTGACTCATATTGCGAGAGGTGAATTAAGCCTTTTAATTTTTGTTTTTTAAAATCAACTCATATTGCTAGAGGTGAGTTGAGCCTCGGGGCACGCTGAGGTATTTTCAATTTTTGTGTTTTAATTTCAACTCATATTGCGAGAGGTGAGTTGAGCCTCAGGTCACGCTGAGGTATTTTCAATTTCTGTTTTCAATTTTCGTTGTTCAAGAATAAACTCATATTGCGAGAGGTGGGTTGAACCTTTTAATTTCTACTTTTTCAAAATCAGCTCATATTGCGAGAGGTGAGTTGAGCCTCAGGTCACGCTAAGGTATTTTCAATTTCTGTTTTCAATTTACGTTGTTCAAGAATCAACTCATATTGCGAGAAGTGGGTTGAACCTTTTAATTTCTACTTTTTCAAAATCAGCTCATATTGCGAGAGGTGAGTTGAGCCTCAGGTCACGCTGAGGTATTTTCAATTTCTGTTTTCAATTTACGTTGTTCAAGAATCAACTCATATTGCGAGAAGTGGGTTGAACCTTTTAATTTCTACCTTTTCAAAATCAGCTCATATTGCGAGAGGTGAGTTGAGCCTCAGGTCACGCTGAGGTATTTTCAATTTCTGTTTTCAATTTATGTTGTTCAAGAATCAACTCATATTGCGAGAGGTGGGTTGAACCTTTTAATTTCTACTTTTTCAAAATCAGCTCATATTGCGAGAGGTGAGTTGAGCCTCGGTTCACATGCTGAGGTATTTTCAATTTCTGTCTTTCAAAAAAAAAATTTCAACTCATATTGCAAGAAATGAGTTGAGCCTCAAGACACGTTGAGGTAATTTCAATTTCTGTTCAAAATGAGTTGAGCCTCAAGACACGCTGAGGTAATTTCAATTTCTGTTTTCAAAATTCAACTCATATTACGAGAAATTAGTCGAGCCTCAAGCCACTCGCTGAAGTATTTTTAGTTATGTTTCAAATTTTGACTCAAACTGCGAGAAGTGAGTCAAGCCTTAGGTCACGCTGAGGTATTCTTAATTTTTGTTGTTTCAAAAATCAACTCATGTTGCGAGAGGTGAGTTAAGCCTTTTAATTTCTGTTTTTCAAAAAAATTCAACTCATATTGCGAGAGGTGAGTTGAGCTTTTTAATTTCTGCGAGAGTTGAGTTGAGTCTTTTAATTTCTGTTTTTCAAAAATCAACTCATATTGCGAGATGTGAATTGAACCTCCAGTCACATATCGAGGTATTTTCAAAATCTGCTTTTCAAGTTAAGTTTCAAAAAATCAACTCATATTGCGAGAGGTGAGTTGAGCCTTGGCTCACGCGCTAAGCTATTTTCAATTTCTGTTTTTAATGTCTGTTTTTAGAGAGTCAATTCATATTGCGAAAAATGAGTTGAGCTCAGGATCACATGCCGAGTAGAGAATAAAGATTGAAGCTGACTGAAGACGTCAGATTCTGTCTCCTTAAAGTTGCAGTGGAGTTGATCGAAGGCATCAGATATTGCCTTTCTAAAGTCGCAGAAGAAAAGACCACAAACCTTATCTCACTGAAGCGATAGAAGAGCATATTGAAGTTGTAGATCTTATCTTTCTGAAGTTACAGTGAAGCGGATCGAAGCCACAAATCTCATATCCTTGAAGTTACATTGGAACAGATTGAAGCTACAAGGCCTTTCTCCGAATTTGCAGTGGATTGAACCAAAGCTACAAGATGCGGTGGACTGAAAAGGGACTAACTAAACAAGAAGAGTTCCAAAGCAAGTCAAGACCTAGCAAGATCGGGCAACTTTGGTCTTCCTTGAAAGTCTTTGCTCTATTATCGTTGCACGACAATGAGCAAAGAGGGGCAGCTGTAGAAGCCCAAATTGCCCGGGCCTGATTATATCAAAACCCAACCAAACCTCTAAACCCACTAAAACCCTTAACTCATGACCCATTTACATCTATCCAAACCCATTACAAAGCCCAAATATTAAACCCAATTCAAAAGCCCATTAAACCCCCTCCCAAAAAAAACCTAACCCCCCAAAAAAAAAACCTAACCCAAAAAAAAAAAACCAAGAAACCCTAGCCACTTTCCCACTTGCCCCATTTTTCCTCCCATTTTTGATATCCATTGTCTACCACCATCACCTACAAAATAGAAAAAGAAATAATAGAAAATCATGTAAAAGATGGCTATAAAAAGCCATTCAAAAATCATGTAAAGGGGGGGGGGGATTTTTACAAATATTGAAAAAGGAGACAAACACAAAAATCCCTTCAAATTTTGAACACAAAAGAAACATCAATAAAAAGGTTGCATTTTTTTCTTTTTTCCTCTTCTTTCGAATCTTTTTTCTTTCTTTTTTTTGTGTTGCTTTTTTCTTTCTTTATATATACATATATTGTTAAGAAAAAAAAATTTACCTTTTCCGGCCACCGTGGGCGGTGGCCGACGATTGGCCGGTGACCGGCCCCCCTTGGCCGGATTTCCTTTCCCCCCTCCCTTCTCTCTTCTTTCTCCCTTCTTTTTTTTTTCTTTCTCTCTTCAAAATGATTTTTTTTGTCAAAAATTAGCCTTAAAGTATGTAGCGCTTTGCTATTTAGTCCCTCTTGCTATGTTATGTTTTGAGGGGAGGATTAATTGTGTTTTGGCCCCCCACTATTTTCGCGCATGCTCAATATAGTCCTTTCCTTTTATTTTTATTTCAATTTTGCCCCAAATATTTTGTTTTTAGTTCAATTTAATTCTTTTTAGTTACTTTACTATTTAAATTAATTATTTTAGTATTATTATTATATTTCATTTACTTATGTAGTGTGTTAATAAATTTTTTTTATCATTTCTAATACGTATATATATATGTATTTTATATATATTATGTATATATATATTTTTAATGCCATTAGTTATATATTTCTTATGTATATATTCTTAAATATTATTATATATACATATATATATTTTAAATACCATATTGTGTATATATTATTATTACAAATTATTACTATTGCTAGTATTATTATAACTATTATTATATTAGTGTATATTTTATGTACATATGTATATATATATATTTTTGTACATATCATTATTTTATATTATTGTTGTAAAATTTTTATGTATATATTTTTTTATGTACGTTTCCTAATATTTTCTTTTATTGTAGATATTATTATTATTACATACTTTTATTATATGCATATATATATATGTATTTTTATGTACATATTATTATTTTATATTATTATTATCAAATATATCATTTTTCCTATTTTATTATTAGTACATGATTTGTTTTTATTTTGTAAATATCATTATTATTGTTATTCTAATATTCTAGTATTCCATGTTAATATTTTTCATTAATGATATCATTTTTTTGTGTCCTTTATCTATTTTTAATTTCTCACTTTAGGAATATTTTTTCTCATGTTTTAATTAATTTCAAAAATAAGGCAATGTACCGATTTAATATTAAGCCATCGATTTCATCGCTATGTTGGGTGAAATTCGTCGGCTTGTGTTAAAAAACGGGACACCCTTTCTAAAAAAAAATTGAAAACTAAAAATTTTCATTTTTCAATCGGATCACGATTAAATATTATATTGAACTCGTATTTTTGAAAATCAAGTCAACACATGTTTATGAGATACCAATTTTGGGCGTCGCGAGGGTGCTAATACCTTCCTCGCGCGTAACTGACTCCCGAACTCCAATTTTTCTCTGGACTTTCACGTAGACCTAAATTTGGCCTTCTTTTTGTTTTAAAATAATTTTATTAGGTGTCCGATCACACCTATAAAAAAGGATCGGTGGCAACTCCCTTTGTTAATAAAATCGAAAGTTGGTTTTCAAATGTTTAATAAATCGCCACAATTAATGACCAAGCGAAACTAATTTTTTTTTACGTCGCTACAATGTTAATATCATACTTAAATCTGAACCGACCTATGAAAATCTCAAATGCGATGAAAATCTACAATGATAAATAAATTTATTATATTAAAAGACTAAATAGCCTTCCCCCATTAAATTGAAGAGATGCGAGTTTCGTTCCTCAACGTGAAATTGAAGATATTATTGAATTTGTGTTGGATTTAATTGTTGGGGGGTGTTTAGAGCTTCCAAGTTTAAATAAATAAGTATCACATCAGCATTGATTTGTAAAAATGTCAGATGCATTACATATTTAAATAACAGTCAATATGAGAATCAAAGTTTTGTTATTAAAGCCATTATTAAATCTCATACTCAAATTTATTGAATGCCATTCAATTAAATATTTACCGGATTGAGTCCACCAGCTTTTTTAAGTTTCCACTACAACAACTAACCTGTTGAGGGAAATGGACAAAAGCAGGCTACTTAAAATGTGGAAGAGTTTATGTGAAAATATAAACTCAAAATATAAATTTAGATAAAAAAATAAGACCTGGTAAAAAAAAATCAAGTCTCAAGTAAGGTATTTTTAGCTCGAGTCTCGCTCAAATTCACTAAAACACACAAAAAATATTCTTTTTTTAGTATTCTTTTTCTATTATTTTTGTCTATTTTATTACCATTTTACTATTATATTACTACTATTATTTTATTATTATTATTTGAATATTATATAAAATTTATTTTATTGTTAATTTTGTTATTATTTTAAAGATATTTACTTGTTAAGTTATATTTATCTTAGTGTTATTTAAATTTACATATTTTTTAAAATTTATTTTCAATTTGTTGAAAAATATTTATTTTATGTTTTTAATATTTTTAATTTATCATATATATTTAAATATAATATAAAATAATTATTACAAACAGGTCAGGTTGAGCCTGAATTTTAATATTTTTATTCAAGTCAAGTTTAAGAAAAATTTTATACCCATTTTTTGAATTAAACCAAACCCAAACCTAATAAATGGGCCTAAATTTTTAGTTAAATTTGATCCGACCCATGAGTACCTCTATTGCATGCTTTTAGGTAATAAATGTTACACACTAACTTATTTCCAATTGATTAAAATCAGCCCATCCTATCACCAAAAATATGAAATCGGTCCCCAACATCACCCTCAATAGTAGTTTTAGCCACACATTTCTCAACCCCCCATTTTCTTTCATGTCACATCCCCGGGATATTAGCCTAATCAATAATCCCCCATTATTTCAAAGACTTCAACTCCCCCCCCCAATCAATAATCCCCCCATTATTTCAAAGACTTCAAATCCCCCCCCCTTTTTATTTCTCCATCACCTTTCCATTCAAATTATACATCATGAGAACCAAGGAAAGAGGAAGATCAGATGCATAAAATGATCACCACATTTAAATTAAAGCATATATTATCTTTCCTAATCTTAAAAACCAAAGAGATGATGAAGAAATAAAGATGAGAAACCAAAAAAACAAAGAACACAATGGAAAGAGAGAGAGAGAAAGGGTGCTCTATAAATACATCGATGTAACTTGGGTGGCTATTAAAATCATCTTTCATGCGAGCCCTTAAACCCTAAATCTTAAGCCTTGACGCAGCAATTGAAGTAGCTAAAGAAACTCCGCCTTGTCTGACAAGAAATTAAAAAAAAAATCAATCAACAAATGTGTGACCAAGTATAATATGGCTAACTAATGACATTTGTCAAAGTGAGAAAAAGTATAATTCATTGACCAAAGAGATAAAAGATATAGAAAAGTATTCCTACAATGAAAAGTGGAATGCTCATCGGGGTTTTCCCCAAGGGCCGAGTTACATATGCTTAAAGGTTAATTGTGAAAGCCCCGGGGCTAGCAAACATCAAAGGAAAAAGATTAAATGATACAGCTAAGCAAAACTTCCCCACCAGCCTATATCACATGGATGCCAACAAAGTTCATATAGATTTGACATGGTTACGGCGCTATCACTATTTATAGCTACCAACCAATAATAGAAAATTGTATATTGATAGTACATTTTCTAATAAAATAAAGGATTTGGGAAGATAGTGGAAGGGAGAATCTTACAGATGGAGAGTGATGGTTCTGAGGGTAATTGTGGTGATGATCATCACTAGGAGTAGTGCTAACAGTGTTTGCAGTTGGGTTAATGAACTCTTCTTCATTACCAAGACTGGCTCTTGAAACTTCCCTCTTGTTTTGCTTCCTCATTTCCCTGATCTTTGAGAAGTCAAGAGAGTAATCTGGCACCTGTCCCTTTTGATCCCAATCACCAAATTGTGGTACTGATAGCCATGGTGCATTTTTCTACAACAATTTTAACACCCATAAGCCAAAATATATCAATGCTTTAATTAACCCCAAATAATGTCAAAGCTATCAATGCTTTGTATTCATGGCCAACTGTTGAGCAAATTATAAAATTTGTCCTTCGGAAATACTTAACAATGCCAAAAAGACATCATGTGACTTTGCAAGTTCAATACAAAGACATTCCAAATTCACAACCTGGCACTGCATGTACTAAAATATTCCTAACAATTAACACCAACAATCTATGTTATTCAAGACTCTTTCATGTTCCTTTATAAGACCAACCATTTACATTATTTACACTTGTCATTTTCCTTAAGAACTTAAGAAAACTTAACACTCACTCGGTGAATCTGGGTAACATAACCAGAAACCTGTTTATAGTGTTCCCCTGAATTCTTTTTTTTTCTTTTTCAACTCTAAGATTATAGATTTTTTTCCCTGTAGAAGGGAATTTCAGCTTTTGAGACATACCAAAAATCAAAACCCATATTTAAAAAATTGAATTTTAGTACTTCATACGCTTAGAAAACGTAAAATTAAATTCCTTTTTTTCAATACTTGGAAATATTGAACACCAAATATTTGTTTGGCTGCAAAGAAACTCCAAAACTAAGAAGGAAAATAACTAAGACCACATCTTCAGCAGATTACTGTAAGTTCATAAATCATAACTACATATAGCCAAAAAAGAATCTTTTTTTTTTCTTATCAATAACATGAGAAAAACAAAGAACTAACCTCCTTGCGATCTTCCATGCTTGATACCAAGTAAAAAAAACGATCTTTCCAAAGCTTTAAAAAGTTGTATATATTAATCACTAAACTATCAACGGCTAATATGAACCAGTCAAAGGAGAAATAGAAAAAGCAAGTAAAAATAAAAGGGTATTTATAAAAAGAAAGAAATAAGAGAAATTGTGGTGATTGAATGAGTTGAAGCAAAAAATATATAAATACAGCAAACGACAGCACCGATCGGAGAGGAAGAAGAGGGGGGGAGGGGTCTTTGATAGAAACACTAATCAATCAGCACCTACTAAAATCAATCACTCCCCCCAGCTTTCCCTTTTTTTATATGTATATTAGCTTATTATTTTTATACGTTTTATTTCTCGATAATGGTCTTGCCTTTTCGTTTAAATTACATGGAATGCCACTCGTTCGGACACGCTTTGCTTACGTGGATTTTTAAGCTTTTTGCCCCTTAATTTGGTTAAGATTGCTGCTTTTATATGCTAGCTGTCTCTACGAGGGCAGATTCCAAAGTTTATCCGAGACGCGGTTTTTTGGGCTTTTAAACGGTGTCGTTTCCAATTATAATTGAACGCCAAATTTGTGTCCTACATAATCTTTTGCATTTAAATTTCATGTACTTCTCTGATTGACACATATTAGACATGTTTGTTATACGCAGAGCTATAAAATTTCAAATTAATTTAAATATAAAATTATTTATTTTTGTATTGTAAAAATTAAAAATTAAATAAAAAATGAATTTTGATTCGTTACTAAATACATCAAAACCAAATCGCAATTGAATCCTACAAATTTTTTTTAATATTTTGTTTAAATTATGAAGTGTTTTAAATTATTTGTTGCTGATGCAAGAAAAGTAAAGAAATGAAGTGTTTATATAAACAGACAATTTAAATGCTATTGAAGCTATCTAAGTTTCAGAATCAACGCCCTCTAAATTGACGATAATGAGGCACATTCACCACCTCTTGAAGAAAATTGAAAATTGGATACTTGAATACATACTTACAGAAGAAAACGTACAAGTAGATCAAATGATTAAAATAGCTTTTAATAAGGAGAAAAGGTTACAATTATTTACAAATAATTCTTTTGTTTTAGTTTAATTGGTTGTATTTTTTTCATAAAAAAAAAAAGAAAAAGGTTGGTTAAGTTTATTTAAAATTTTAGAGTAGGGTTGATATTGAAAAGGGAGCTTACTTGTATTGAAAGAGATAGCACAACTTTGTTATTAAAGAAGTTATAAAATAATGTGCTATGGTATATTTAAGGGTGAATATTTTTCATTTTGTAATTTCCAACATACTAAATTTTAAGATAAATTGCATTGGAAGGAAAGTGGGTTGAAAGAAACTAGAACAAATCAAATTCACAAACTTAATTCTTGATTTACTTTTCTATAAGAAAAAGTAAAATAATATAGTTTTGATGTCAATATTATGTAGAAATAATATATATTTATGGCATAAAATTTTGACAATAAAATTTAACTTAACATATTTAACAATTATTGTTTGCTCAAAATTAAAATTTTAAAATTTCGAAAAATATAATCATATTAGAGTATAAGAATTAAATTCATAATTTATGCATAACGTAAAGACTAATAACAAAATTTGACAAAAAAATAAATAATAAATGTTAAAGAATATTAATTATTGGATAAATCCCTAGGTAGCATTGTTTCTTTCGGTGGGTCTAGTTGGATTTCGTTAAATAACTTTGTTGGGCGGCTATATTAAATTATCTTTAAAATAATTCTTAGTAGAAGAAAATTTGGTAATGGATTAAAAAATTAATTCATCAACCAACACAGAATTTTCAACAAAAGGACGGAAAATAAGTACGTAGAAGAACAAATAAATTAATATAAAATATGTTAAGTCAAAATTAATATTATTAATAAAATAATTTAAATATATTATGAAATTAATAAATTTTATAATTTTATTTATAATAAAAAATTAATATTTGTTTATGTAAAATAATTTAGACGATTGTATCAAATTAAAATTTTGTATCTCGTAATATACTGAACTATATTGATATATAATTACTTTATAAAAATTATGTTCCACTATATTTTTCCCAATAAAAATTTTGTATTAGATTATAAGTTGGATGAAAATTATATGGCTATAATTTATTGGATATTTTCTTCTTAAACAGAACTTCCATTATTGACTTTCTTGACCTTGTTTTTTTATGACAAAATTCTAATTCTAGCTGTAAACTGACAACATTTTTTAATCCCTTTTCTTGTTTGATCACTTGTTGACTTTTCTCTGATTTTTGCACTAAATTATGGTGAATTAATATCACACTCGTATTCTCTGTACATAAAAGCTTGCTTCTCATATTTCAATAAAGGATCATTAAATTATAAATTTGATCTTTAATGGTTGTCACTTTTTTTTAATCCTTTTAACCTCTATTTTTAAACAATTGAACAATTAATCTTAAATGGAAATCTCTCTGAACTCTAGTGATAACATTTCTTATCTAGAAATCGAGGATGGTGATGGTTCTCGGACAGGTGCAGATCGTAATACAAAGAAAGCCCGTTTCAAATAGGGCAATGGCAAGGAAATCACTGATATGATGGTTGAATCTGGTCCGAGTCCAATTTTATCTTGGAAGGATAAACTTATGGGGAATAAATCTAGAGCGTCTGATAAGTTGGGGTTGGATAATTCTGGTGCTGGTGTTGATGAAGATCTAGAATTTTTGGAAGGAGATATTCACATATCCATTATTAATGGAATACCTGCTATTGATTTCTCAGAGAGGATTCAACAAATCTTGTTCAAAGAAATGGAACACACGGTTGTATTGAAATTACTTGGTAGGAATATTGGGTATGGGGCTTTAAACAATCGAATCAGTAGTTTATGGAATCCCTCTAAGCCTTCCCATATCATGGACATAGAGAATGAATACTTTCTGGCTAAATTTCAATCCACTGATAACTATGCAAAAGTTCTGTCGCAGGGTCCTTGGCTGATTTATGGTCAGTATCTGACTGTTCAACCTTGGACCAAAGAATTCAACCCTTACAACCATACCCAAGCATGGTGATGGCTTGGATACAGTTACTAGGCCTCCCAAGGTTTTTATACAAAAGGAAAATTCTTGAAGAAATAGGAGGGACCATTGGAAAGGTTGTTCGGTTAGATTTCAATACCGACAGTAGAATTACAGGTCACTTCGCCAGGATAGCCGTTTATGTCAACTTAGACAAGCCTCTGATCGCTCAAGTTCTTGTGAATGGTTTACATTAGAAAGTTGAGTATGAAGCGCTGCCTACGATTTGCTTTACTTACGGGAAGTACAAATATACCAAGAAGCTGTGTGCTTCACAACCATATTCAGTAACGGTGAAGGATCAGAAAGGGTACTACTCTGACAGAAGTCGCTGTAAGCGGAGGAGAAGGCGCTGTTTACGGGCCATGGATGGTGGTCGAAAGGAAAGTAAGGCGTAATTTTATGAATAATAATATTAAAAAAATGGGATTTTATAGAGAAAGGAAAAACGAGTTTCTGATTTGATGCTCTGACTAATATAGAGGTTTTGGTTGATCTAGAAGATGAGTTAAATAAGGAAGATACTAGAAAGTTGGTTGTTTTTAAGAATAAATTAAAGGTTGGAGAAAATGTTGCACAACAGGGGTTTAAGACACGAGGTAACCCTAAGTCAATGAGGCTTGAGCAAACAGGGGGAGATAGAATAAGTGATCAAGGGGATGGGCTCTTAAACCCACAAAGGAGAAATCTAGAAGTGAAAACTTTAGTAGGCCGGACACCTGTTGAGCCTACTTTTGATATTGGAGCAGTTAGATCAACAACTCTCAAGGCTGTTATGGACCCATTGAGTAGCTCAATGAATCAGCCCAACGACGTGTCGGACCCTCATTACATAGAGTCTGCTCTTCAAAATAACAAACCAAGGAGTTCTTTTCATTTTTTGAATGATTCTGCTTTTAAAGTTTTGACCGGTGCTGAGATTTTTAAATCTTCCACTAACCATTCCAAATCAACACCAGTGACTGTTTCTTGCTTTAATCCGATTTTTGTAGGTCAGGAGGTGAGTGAAAATGGTGGCCCAGCTCTATCAACTAAGCCAGTTTCTTCGTTGTAAAAGCCGATTAAAGTTCAAGTAGTTGATTCCCCTGGTGATTTAAACCCCAATAGACATATTGTTGTTTCGTTCAAAAAGATAGATTCAATTGATGGTGTTCAATTGAGGGGGGTCACTGTTTCAGCTTTAGGTGTTAATAAAATTCAAAATTCGGGGAAAATGTTAGGGAGTAAAGATGGGGGCTTTCGGGCTACAAGGAAAATAAACAAAATTATGCATGGGAAAGGGAATAATTTTAAAATTAAAAATTCTTCTAAAATTCCTTTGAGTGATTCTATGTCTAGGTTGCCTCAGATTGTTTCCACTTTACGAAGTGCTGATTCGGGTTCAATTGACCTAGGTACTGGTAAAAGAACTCAAGAATGATTATTAAAGCTCTAGACAGTAAGGTTTCTTGGGGTTTTTTTTTTATTCTATTCTTGTTTATTTTTTATCATGGATTTAAATTTATCAATTTTTTCTTGGAATTGTCAAGGCTGTGCGAGTAGTAAATTTCTCTGAGTTTTTCGTGAGTATAATTTTGAGCATATATCGGATATAGTATGTCTGCTGGAACCGAGAGTTAGTGGTAAAAAGGCTAATTCTATTATTGATAAATTGGGTTTTGACTTTTCTCACCGCATTAAGTCTATTGGTTTTTTAGGTCGCATCTAGGTTGGTTGGAAGGATAATATTTACATTAGCATTATTCATAATCATCCCCAGGCTTCTTCGTGTTCATGGTAGAACTCACACTAATTCCTTTTTTTTAATCTTTTTTGTGTATGGTAGTCTTGACAAAGTTAAGAGGAAGTCTCTTTGGATTGATTTAATAAATGTTTTACCTCACGATCCTTTACCTTGATTGATAATGGGTGACTTTAATGCTATCCTCTCACCTAAAGATAAAAAAAAATGATCGCTCAACTGGTAGGAGATGTAATTTATTTGGAAATTTTGTTGACTCTTGTAATTTGCAGGATCTTGGATTCAGGACCCTCCTTTACCTGGCAAAGAGGTAATACGCACGAGCGGATAGATCAAGCATTAGCTAATGATACTTGGATTTCATCCTTTCCGCATAGTCTCGTTTATCATCTTCCGCGCATTTAATCAGATCATAGGTCCATCCTTCTGAAAACTAATACTGAATTTAGTATTTCGAAAGGGAGACCTTTTCGGTTTCTCACAGGATGGACAATGTAACAACTCGGTTTAGACCCTAGTTAGAACAGTGGTTTCGGGACCACAAATTCGAGTTAGAAAAATATTTTAATATTATTTTCTGTGCTTAAAGTAGTGAATTGATATTTGTGAAATTTTCGTATGAAAATTTTATCGTTTGAGTGTCGATTTGTGAAAAATGGCTTAATCGCATAAAATGTAAAAGTGGCCTTCTACTTGTTAAAGTGCTATATTGCTATGGCTTTTATTATGTGGGGCCTTATGTTGTAATTTGACCATTGAAAATATGCATGGACGGTAATGGTCTTATATTATAAGTTTTATCATTAAAATCATTAAGGTTAGTTTTGTAATTAGTTAAAAATGTTATTATAATAAATCATAACATAAAAGGAAAATAAAACACATGCAAATGCTTATATTTTGACCGAAACTTGAGAAAGAAAAAAAAAGTTTAAAACTTTCAAACATTCAGCCGTGGTCCAAACTTGATTCAAGGTTCGTTTTTGCTTGGTTTTTGATAGTTTTTACATTTTTGAGATCATTGTTTTGAGTACTAGTAAACCCATGCTTGAATTTTTGAATTTGATGATGATTTTATGTTTTCCCATTGTTGAAAGCTTGACGATTTTTGTGTTTGATGATGAAAAATAAATGTGTACGTTAATAGATTTTCATGTTTAATTAAGTGATTTTTGATAAAAATGTGTATTAAGGACTAAATTGAGAAATTTGTAAATTGAGGGGTCAAAATTTGAAATAAATGAAAGAAATGGGTTGCTAGAGACCTAAGGTAAATTCGGCCTAATATGGGTTTGATAATATTTTGTGTATTTTGTGTTATTTTGAAATAGGGACTAAATTGTAAAAATATAAAACGTTAGGGGCTAAAATGAAAAATTCCCAAATTATGTGTTCTTGGATAAAATTTAATGAAATGTTGAATAAGTAAGTTAATTTTGATATTAATTAGATTGGCAAAAGCGAAATTCGAATTTAGATCGAGGGAAAATCAAAATATCAGATTAGTCGACTTAATTTGTCGTTACTGCGAACGAGGTAAGTTCGTATTTTAATAAACGTAACGAAATCATATTATAAATGCATAATATTTGTATGATTGAATTTAATGCCTAATGGTAATACAAATATATGTATTTTGAATAAGTAATATATATGTTATTATGATATTAAATTGTTCGAGAAGTAGAATATATGAATACGAGAAAGTTACGATAATGTGACGATGTCCGAAAAAACCCCGTACAAACCATAGGAATAGTTAGGATACAAATGTCATGACATAGGATTCCAATATGTGTTATCGTGTAAGACTACGTCTGGGACGTTGACATCAATTTGTTATTTACGTGTAAGACCATATCTGGGACATTGGCATCATATTGGTTTCGTGTAAGACCCTATCTGGGACAGTGGCATCGATACTTGTTTACATGTAAGACCACGTCTGGGACGTTGGCATTGTATGAGCTTATGAGTTATCCAAGTATCCTTATTGATTCCGAACAGTTCAATGGGCATTCCGAGAAACAAATGATTAAGTGAAAGACATTCCGATTCAGGTACGTTGAAATATATACAATATTTGAAAATGAAAGGTAAGTTTATATGTACAAAGAATGTTATGTGATGTATAGGGAAATGAAATATGAATACGTGTAAATGAAACATGAAACATGAATAAATGAATAAGATATGGTTTATAAAGTGGCATACGTGAAATTGCCAGATGTTATATGTATGAAAGGTGAAATTGAGTATAAATGATGATGATATGAGATTTATGTATATATATATGATTAGATGTGTTATTTCCATAATGTTCTCATTTGGCTATATGAAAGTGTGAATTGAATGATATAGGAGAATTGAGTTAAATAAGTTTGTGAAAGCTAAAGTTATTGAAGTAAGTAAGTATAATATTGAATGATGATAATTCGATATAAGAACATGTTTTATAACTTGGAAAAGTTGTATGAGATAGCATCATGCATATGACTTTGTAATGAAATTATTTGTTATATTAAGTTTATTAAGATACGAGCTTACTAAGCTTTAAAGCTTACTCTGTGTGCATTGTTCCTATGTTTATAGAGTTTCGAAGAATTGCTTAGGTAGGAAGTCGAAAGAGATCTCGTCACACTATCCGGTTATCGTTTCGGTAAATTAAAGTTATGAATTTTAATTATGTGGCATGTATAGGCTAGTTTTGATATAGTTGATTTTGGAATTAGTATATTTATATAGCCATGCGAAAATGGCTTGTTCATGATGCGAATATTGGTATTTATATTTAATCATATTTTAAGCTTAATTTAAGAGGTATGATTCATAGTAAATATGTAGTGATGTTGGTTACATGAAATCGGTTTTGAGTAATGATATGTAAGGTTTATAATTAGCTTATTATGGTAAACTTGATTCATAGTATGTCTTGCATTTGTGGATTAATATAATTTGGTTTAAGTGAAGTAAATATGACTGATGGATGAGATTAGGTTGTGGTTTATTATTGACTTGTTTTGGTTGTATAAATTATCTTGTTAATTGGTTTGGAAGTGGTCATTAATGAGCATGCTTTGTGGTCATAAGGTTATTTTATAATGTGTCGTGACATTAACTTAGCTAGTCAAATTGATGAGAAATGAATTGGATATGTATAGGTAACATTTACAAGTTGCTTAGCACATAAGTTTTGTATATTGGTTCGGCAATTGAACTAGTAAATAGCTATTGGTAACATGGTAACTATGCACTTATTTATAGATGGTATCTTAAGCATATTTTTCCATTTGGTAAGGTTGGCTAATGGTTCATGTATGGATGCTTGTTTAGCCATATGTTATGTTTTGTTTTGACTTAGTATTAAATGCACATATGACTATGTTGTTAAAATCTGTACTTGATTTTTTTGTGAAGTGGGTTATGCCAAATATGCTAAAGGACCATAAGCCATATGATATGGATTACTCTGTTTGATATGTGCATGAATTGAAGTAATAAGTTCGATAATCAGCTTATGAAATATATGTAATGATATATGCCCAGTTATAAGTTAAGCATTAGATAGTTGTGATTCATTGGATATAATGTTTGAATATTACTTTGGAAAATATATGAATGGCTGCCTATTAATTGGTTTGAAATGATTCATAATAAGATGGATTAGATATGCATTAGTAGGGGAAGAAATGTGGTTTAAATCAAGCTAAATTTTATACCACACGGTCTGGACACACAGGCGTGTGTGACTGCCCATGTGACTAAGTCAATATATATGCCCTGTTTTGCCACGGCCTAGACACATATGCGTGTCTAATGCCATGCAAGGCACACGACCTATTTACACAGGCGTGTGACCTTTGTGACTTTGAAAAATGTTAAGTTTAAGAAAAAAATTTGTATGTGTTCGGTTTAGTCCCGACCCCTTTCTAATGCATGCTTAAGGTATTGATGACCTATATAAGGGACTTTATAATGATGTGTGATTGTGTTAATATGATGATTATGAAATGTTTGTGAATTATTTTGATTTTTTCCGTAACGCCTTTAACCTTAATCTAGCGACGGATACGGGTTAGGGGTGTTACAGACAAAGCATGTGAATTTTAAAGATTTGGTCTCTAGTAAGTGGAGGTTTTTAGGTAACATGGTTGATTCTTTATCCGATTTCACCTCACATTTCAAAGAATGGAATAGGTCTGTATATGTCTTTATAGGCATGCGCAAAAGATAGCTTATGAGATCGTTTGCTAGCATTCAAAAGGCCATGGATCGATCGACCTCCACTAGGTTAGTTTGTAACAGCTCAATTTTGGCTAAATCGGAATAGTGGTTTCGGAACCATAAATCTAATGTCAGAAAATTATTTTAATATTGTTTTATGTGTAAATAGCATGTGAGTATATATGAGTGAAAATTTCGTGAGCTAATTTTATCGTTTAGTAGCTCAATTTGAGAAAAAAGACCTAATTGCGTAAAATGTAAAAGTTGTATTCTATATGTTAAAAGTGCCAAAATTGCTATGGCTTAATGAATGTGAAGTCCTTATGATGAAATTAGATCATAGATAGTGTTAATAGACATTAATGGACATCCATTAATTGATTTTATATGTTTATAACTAAGGGTAATTTTGTAAAATGGTAATTAATGTTATATTAATTAAAAAAACAAAATGGTGGTCACTTCGTTCATCTTTTTGCATCGAAAATAGAAGAAAGAAGAAGTCATTTTAGGGTTCAAACATTCGGCAGTTCTCTAGCTTGATTTAGGTATGCTTTGAGCTCCGTTTTTAATGATTTTTACGTTTTTGTAATCGTTGCTTTGAGTACTAGCTGGCCCGTACCCTAATTTCTAAATTTTTTGATGAATTTATGAGTTTCCATTGATGAATTCTTGAGCTTTTTAATGTTTGATGATGAATTATGAAAGCTTGGTGCTTGATATACATGTTTTACAAAGTAATTTTGAGTAAAAATGCATATTAGGGATTAAATTGAGAAAAGTATAAACGGAGGGGTTAAATTGTGAAATCAATGAAAGTTTTAGCCTACTAGGGACCTATAGAGAATTCGGCTAAGCATGGGTTTAATTGAATTTTGAGTAATTTGTGTTTTTATGAAATAGGGACTAAATTGAATAAATGTGGAATTTTAAGGGCTAAAGTGCAAAAATGCCCAAATATGTGTTTATAGATTAAATTGAATAAATTGGTGATTAAATGGGTTAATTTTGAATACATATAGATCAAGAAAGAAAGAACTCGAATTTAGATCGGGAAAAATCGAAGGTTATCGAGTTATTGATTTGATTCGTCAATTTTGAGTACGAGGTAAGTTTATACATGGTAAATGTTGTTACAATTATACTTTTAATGCTTTAATAAAGCATAAATTGTATATATGTGACTACGATTGCGTACGACGATAAATCTACGATGTTTGACACTTGGTGTGCGTTTGAAAATAACTTCGGTTATAAATAGCACTTAGTGTGCGAATTGGAATAGCTTTAGCTATATGAGGCACTAAGTGTGCGATACTGAGATAACTTCGGTTTAATGTAATGGCACTAAGTGTGCGAGATCGTTATAGCTTTGACTAATCATTGATGCACTAAGTGTGCGAGTTATTAGAGCATTGAAAGACTTCCAAACGAATTAATGTGCTGAATAAAGAGGTAAGAATGAAATAAATAAATACGAGAAAGTTCAAGTATATACGATACCTATGTGGAAGTTAATACTATGTGTATGAAGCTTGATGAATTTGTATATACATATTAAATGGTTATAGATTAGAATTGAATAATGATATAAGAACTACTAAGTTTTTATTAATTGATGTTTTGTATATTATGAACTGTTGAGTATTTTTAGTATGAACTTACTAAGCTATGAAGCTTACTGTGTGTGTTATTTTTTTTATAGAGTATCGAATCTAACTCAGACATCGGGGATCATCGGGAACTATCATCACACTATCGAATCATCTTGTTGGTACTTTTGAAGCTTTGTATATATGGCATATGGCATGTATAGGCTAGTGTTATCTTGTTATGTTTTGAGTTATAATATTAGCCATGAGATTTTGGCTTGTAAATGTGGTATGTATAGCCATCTAAGTTGGCTTGAATTATGTGTTTGATAAGTGTTATATGTGATGTATATAATGCTTTATGAATTGGTTTGGTTTGAGATGATGATATGATGAGTTTTGTGATATGAAATAGGTGATGATTAAATGCATTTAGAAGTCATACAAGTTTAATGATTTTGGTATATTTTGGTTATGGAATTTAGTAGTTGAAATGTTGTGTAAATATGACAATATGTGTATGAATTGGTTGGTTTTGGTTACTTATAAATGTCTTGAAATGGTACCATTTAGGTTGATTTGTATGCAAGAGAAAATGGTGGCAAATTAGCTTTGCAAATAGCCTATTTTTGTCCACACAAGCAGAGACACGAGCATGTCTCTTGGACATGTGCAACACACGGCTATGTTACACGGCCATGTGTCCCCTGGGTACCCTTTTGAATTAAAGTCAGTATACCCTACAGTTTTGGCATGGCCTAGACACACGGGCGTGTCTATTGGCCGTGTGTGGCACACTGGCTGGCACATGGGCATGTGGTTGGCCGTGTGGCCCAAGTCAGTAACCTCCTTAATTTTCACACGGCCTGGCAAATGGGCGTGTCCTCGACCGTGTGGTACAAGTCAATATGTATGTTCTGTTTTCACACGGCTTGTGACACAAGCGTGTCTGGTGACCGTGTGAGGCACACGGCCTGTTCACACGAGCATGTGACCTTGTAATTAAAGAAAATTTTCTGAGTTTCTTAAAGTTTTTATATGTGATCAGTTTAGTCCCAAACCACTTCTGAGCATGATTTAAGGTCTATTAGAACCTTTTAAGGGACAATGTGAATGGTTGTGAATAGTTTATAATATTGAATGTATAAATGAATGAGAATGTGATGTATTGTCCGGTAATGCCTCCTAACCCTATTCCGACGATGGATACAGGTTAGGGGTGTTACATAGTTAACTTGGAGTTGGAGGTTCAATATGAAAGTTGGAGGTTCAAGATGAATTGGAAAGTGTGCTTAACCATAAGGAACTTTTTTAGAGGCAAAAGGCTAGGTGTGATTGGCTCTAGTTTGGGGATCGCAATACCAAGTTCTTTCATAGTCGTACAATGCAAAGAAGGAAATTAAATTGTATTATGGTCTTACGCATTAGTAGTGGGGAATGGTGTTCTGATCAGAATATTTTTAGTAATGAGGCTGCCAGGTTCTTTGAGAGATTGTATGGTGAAATCCCAACTCCCATGAGTGAACTTCCTTCTAATATCTTCCCTCGCCTTAAGGAGCAAGATATTAATTTCCTTATAACCGGTTTTGAATGAAGAGATTAAGAAGGCCCTTTTTGACATGGCTCTATTGAAAGCTTTGGGAAGTGACGGATTTCATGCGTATTTTTTCCAAAGTCAGTAGGACTCAGTTCGAGGGGCGGTTTGTAAGTGGGTTCAGGGAATCTTTGTTGGTAATAGAATTGAGGAAGATCTTATCAACATTCTAGTTGTGCTTAATCCAAAGAAAGATCGATCGAAGGATTTTAGTTAATTTTGGCCAATTAGTATTTGTTTAGTAATGTATAAGTTGGTAATTGAGGTAATCGCTAATAAATTTAAAGTGGTGTTTCCGAATTATATATCACCTGAGCAAGTTGGGTTTATTGCTGGTCGTAACATCTCCGATAATGTCATTATCGTGCAAGAAGTCATTCATTCGATGCTTAGTAGGAAAGTCTGTAGAAATTGCATGGCTATCAAGTTGGATTTGGAGAAAGCCTACGATAGAATTAGCTAGGATTTTATTGATGTGTCTCTTGTAGTAGCTGGGATTATCGAGTTCCTCAGAAAGGTGATTATAGGTGCAATTTCTTCTTCCTCTATACAGATTTTATGGAAAGGAGTCTCGTCTTAATCCTTTAAGCCTATAAGAGGGACTAGACAAGGGTATCCTTTATCGCCTTATCTTTTCGTTCTTTGCATGGAATGGTTAGGTTATATTATTTACTCAGAAATCACAGCTGGTAGGTGATACCCGATTCGGTTATCTAGGTCGGAGCCGGCCTTATCTTTTTTTTTTGCTGATGACCTTGTCATTTTCAACAAAGCGGAGCTGGAACAAGCTTTCTTGTTAAAGGAAATCCCTTAAGCACTTCCGTGATTTTTATGGGCACAAAATTAGTGCGAGGAAGAGTAAATTAGTTTAAGTGACCAGCTTAGCCAGTTTTTTTGGTTCTAGAAAGTTCTTAATCTAAGGAGTTATTTGGGGGTGCCTCTCCTTCACGAACTTATTACTAAAGGTACTCTGAATTTTGTGGTTGATAAAGTGAGCCGTAAACTTTAAAATTAGGAAGCTAGAAAACTCTCCTTTGCGGGACGTGTCATTCTCGCCCAATCAGTTCTCCTAGCTATTCCAAACTATTTCATGTAGTCATTGTTAATCCCGAAAGGTGTGTGTGATGACATAGAGAGGATTGCAAGGCAATTCATTTAGGTGGTTCTGCTGGGTATCCAAAAACAGCCCTGGTAGGATGGGAGCCTATTTGTCAGCTAGGTCTCATAGGGGCCTTGGGTTTCAGCACCTTCAAGACCAAAATAATTTATTCCTTATGAAAATTGGGTTCAACCTAGTGTCTAGAAAGGATGCTTTATGGGTTCATGTCCTTCACTCGAAATATGGCTACAAGAATTAGCTTCAGATTATATTCACAGAAATCATTACTTTTATCTTTGACGTTCCCTCTCTAAAGTGTGGCCCCATTTTTGTGATAATCTTATGTGGTTTGTAGGTGATGACTTTACAATTCGTTATTGGAAAGATTCTTGGGTACTAGATGCTGGCCCTCTTTTTTCTTATGTTCCGGCTCATGCAAGCCTTAATTTGGAGAGTACTTTGAGGGATTGGGTTCTTCTTGATGGTTCTTAGAATGTTGATTTGCTTCGTACTTGGCTACCTGATGATATGATAAAGCGTATAGTAAGTATTCCCTTTCCTCATTCTGCTGGTGTGAAGATAGGATCATTTGGGCTCGATCTGGTTCAGGGTTTTTTCTGTTCGAAGTGCTTACTGGGCTTTAAAAGAAGATTCTTGGAATCTTGAAGATGATATTTGGAAACCTATTTGGAAATATCCAGGTCCACAGAGAGTTTGTCTTTTTCTTTGGCTTGTGGCCAAGTAGAGACTTTTTACTAATTCAGAACACTCTAGGAGAGGAATTGGGCAAAATAGTGCATGGCTTCTATGTGATCATAATACTGAGGATATTATGCACGTTCTCCGAGACTGTTTGATTACTAAGGAAGCTTGGATTCTTGTAGTCCCTCCTAAGCAGCAACCTAGGTTTTTTTCTCATTCCTTTCAAATTTGGTTTTCCATTAACCATTGTTGTCATTTTAAGATGCAGGATAAAGGGAATTATTTGGTTATGCTTATTTTGGTTAATTGCTTGGAGAATTTGGAAGAACATGAATCTTTTCATCTTCTAGAACATCAATTGGACAACTTATGATGTTATAAAAATCTCTCTCAGTTGGTCTCAACATTTTGAACATTTTCTAATTGGGATCAAGCCTAATTCACCCAATTTGGAAATTCATTATCATTATGAAGATAATTGGCTCTATTTATTTTCTGATAGAGCAGTGGCTAGAGCTTCCGGAAATGCTTCCGCGGGTGGCGTGGTTCGTGATCAGGTTGGCAATTGGATTTTGGGTTTCAATCATTATTTGGGTAGATGTTCGCCTTTGGAGGCAGAACTTTAGGGTATTCTTGATGGAATTCTCATTTTATTAAGTAAGGGCTACAAGAAAGTCAAGATTTAGACAGATAATCTTGAGGTGGTCAGGGCCTTGTCCATGGAGGAAACAATAGACTCCGGTATTACCTTGCTCAAAAGAGTTAAACGGTTTTTGCGCTCTGAAGGTCAGTGGGAAATTAAGTATGTTCCTAAGGAGTGTAACTTAATTGCAGATCAATTGGCAAAGATTAGTCTCTCTTGGCAGACTTCCCTTCAAATATTTTAAGTACCTCCTGATTTGGTGGTTACGGCTATCCAACAAGACAAAGCTGTTAGAGTCTCTTGGTAGTTGTTAAGTAGTAATTCTATTTATCATTATTCACAATGTAAATAAATAAATAAATAAATAAATAAAGGATCATTAAGATGAAAATTTTTATAATTTTGGAGATTTTAGAATAATAGTTTTTTTTTAATTTCAAGCTTGAATAATTTATTATTTAAAAAATTCAAGTTATTGAAATTTTACGAATTATAAAAATAATTATGAAAAGAAGAATGATATATTAAAAATAATAATATGCAATATGAAGATGATTAGAATTTTTAGAATATATAAATATTTTAATAATATAAAATATACATTGTATTTTAATGGAAATGATATTTTGATGTTTGCATTTTAAAACAAAAACTTTTGATAGAAAATAAAATCCCTATATCTTGTTCGAGTTATTTTCTAAAAAATAACATACTAATCTATCTTGTTTACAATGTAAAAAAATATATATATATTGTTATAAAATTAATATAAATACATATTTTATAAAAATACTGTAAATTTGAAAAAAAATGCAACACCAAAGAAAATAATTCTTTTTTACTTTACGTAGTTAACCAAAAAAAATCGTTATAAATTTTTAAAACCACTGACGTGCGGTCTACCATTGTAACAAACTTGTGAATTCAATTCTGTAATTTAGTTAGACAAGTGTCACAAATTGTAGATCAAAATTTATGATCATTGTATACAAAACATTTCATGGAGGTCAACTGATTAAATGGAACTCATTTGATTTGCTTAAATTGTCTCGACTTGTGGAACATGTGAAGAAGCCCATCTACATGAAGCTTGAAGCCATGATGGCTCAATGAAATGCTCCAGTAAAACTAGAGTTATCAGAGTAATTAATGTAAATCCTAAGGGATAAAGATGTATAAAGTTTAGATCCCTTAAGACTCTCATATTATAAATAAGCATTGATCTTAATTATCATTAATGTAATTTGATTTAGGGGAGTTCAGCCGTCAAAACCTTTTTGGAAATCTGCTTTTTATTTTAAAAACGAAAATGGAGTCGCCACCGATCTTTTTTATTAGGTGTGATAGGATCACCTTGAAACTTAATCATTTTAATAAAAGGTTAAATTTACTAAAATGATAATTTTCGGTCTACAAAATCCAGGAAGTGGGTTCGAGAGTCAGTTATGTATGAGGAAGGACTAGCATCCTCATAACACCCAAAATTGGTACCTAGTTGATTACTTGATGTCTTAACGTCGAAAATTGAAAATTCAAAGAGAATTTAAAATATGATCCCTGTTTGCATGATGTTATTTGATTAAAATATCACTAACTAAATTAATTTTTTTGGAAAAGGCTTTATTTTAAGTTAATTGAGAAGAAAAGATCATGCCCAGTAAGTTAGGGCATGATGTCTCAAATCCTCGAAAACAAGAATGATCGCCATTTGATTATTACTTAAATCCTATGTGTTTTCATTTTAAATAGGATATTTGATAACTTCGTTTCAAGAAAAAAGTCATACTCCGTAAGTTAGGAGCACAACCCTGGGATTCCCCAAATAAAGAATATTGCCTCGGTCTTAAATTATTTTTTACGCGTTTACACAGAAAAACAGATGAATGTATATAGCAATATTTACAATATGTGATGATGGCAAAATTATGACATGTAACAAAATAATAACATAAATAATAAAATAAAATGACAATAATATAATGAATTCAATAATAATAAAAATAATGAAAAAATATTCGATTAATAATACTATATAATAATGATACTAATAGTGAGATAATACAAAAATGTATGATAATAATATAATTACGTTCATAAAATATTGATTTTGAGTAAATTTTAACAAAAATAATATTAATTAGCAATGATAATTACCTAATAGTATTAATAGTATCAATAATTAAAAATAAAGGACTAAAATAAAATAATCAAGAAATTTGAGAGGAAAAATGTAAATTATACAACTTAAAAGGTGAAAAAAAAGAAAGTACAGGGACTTAATTAAATGAGCAAGGGGCCAAACTGAAACTATGACAAAACTTCAGGTATAAATAACTAAAAACACTAAATAAAAGGGTTAAATAAAAAAAATAAAATGTAGGGACCAAAAGGGAAAATAACCCAAACCCAGTATACGTCATTCCTCAAGGGTCGATAGTCTAGGGACTGAATTGAATATGTAACAAAATTTAAAGCATAAATCATAGAAAAAAACAGAATATAAAGGATCGAATTAAAATAAAATGAAAAAGTGCAGTGCCTCAAAGGGAAATTATCCCAACCCCACGTCATTTCCTTGGCTCAACAGTGGGTTAAAGGACTAACTTGCAAGGAAGTTAAAATTATGGGGTAAACTGTAAAAAATAAATAAAAGAAAGGAATATGACGAAATTAAAAAAGGCAAAAAAAAGCGGAAGGACCAACACAGCAATTAGACCATTACTTCGAAAACACATGGAACCTGAGGCTGTTCGGGTCGAATTTTCGGGTCAACCCCAAAACGACGTTATTTTGGGGCTTTTAAGGCCAAGCCAATACGGTGTTGTATCGCATGCCTTATTTAAGTTAAAAAAATCTAAAAAACTCATTTTAATAGCCTAAAAAAAACTCATTTCCTTCATTTTTTTCTCTCGAGCGCCACTTCGTCCGGTCACAAGGTTGGTAGGTCTCCGCCATGGCCACCGGTCATCAGCGACGGAGACCGTCATCTCCGGATGCCGGAGATCACCAAAATCACCCATTCCAAGCCTTTTTTCGCGTAGATTTTAGATTTAGGATTCAAATTCCCCAAAACCCAGTCAAATTCGACTAACAATTGAGAAACCCTTCATCTTGCTAATCTCCGACGAGGCTGTAGACAAACCCTTAGGAGTTCAGAAAAAAAATGAATCTTAGTTTTTGTTTTAACTTTGCTATTTTTTTTAAATTCTTCAATCTCCGTCGAGGTTGTTGAAGAACCCTAATGAGTTTGGAGGCCCTTCGAATCGAAAGAGAGCCATCGCTGACGGTGGTGGGAAACAAAGCGATGAGGTAAGTTTTTTAACTTTGTTTTTATTTTTTATGCTCTTAAAAGAATAGAATAAAAATCAAAATAGAAGATAAAAAAACCACCTTTTTAATTTGTTTTTCTCTTTGTATTCTCTGTTGAATTTCTTCGTAAAAAAATTAAAAATGGTTCTTTGGCTTTTTATAGTTGAATTACAACATATTATTTTTGTCTTTTTCCTTTTTTTGCTTCTTTACTTCCATTTCTCTATCTTCTGCAAGTGGTGGTGGCAAGGAAAAAGAGGTGGTCTCAGGCTCAGGTGGCACGCTTTCTGACGTGGTGAGGGCGGCGGCTAGAGGCTTAGGGACTTTTAGGGTTTTTTTTTGTTCTGTTTAATTTAGGATTTGGGCTATTGGGCTTCTGGTGTCTGGGCTTTTAGGGTTAGGTTATTAGATGGAATTGGGTCATTGGGTTTGTAAATGGAGGGACCAAAATGGCAAATAACCCAAACCTAGTACACATCATTCCCCAAGGGAATTTTGCTAACTACCGATTTTGTGACATTAGCATAAGAAATGGCTTCTACCCTCTTGAACCGATATCCTCCTGCATTGATAACAATATCGATACTAATCGAGTTAAGATATATTGTCATAATTGATTAAAAATGAGGAAACGACCTAATATCACCATTGTAAATGTCATTGTAATGGGAAAAAGAATGGTGTAAAAAGAATAGGTGAATGAGATTTTACGAAATATTCTACTAATAGGAATAGCAAACGCATCTCATGGTATGCTACATCATTTCAATTTTGAGGGAAAATGATCGAACTCAAGCCATGCACTAATGTAGTAAACTACACACCCAACCCAAGTGTGCTTTTGCAAACTTTTACTAAAATTACGTTACACTGTAGACAATATAATTAATTTCTTTTATTTAGTGCGATTTAGTGTACTTTCAATTTAATCATCCAAAATGAAATCTTTATAATTTTATCACTTAATTTTTAGGACGTTTTTATTTTAATCACCCAACATTAAATCTCTAATAACAGTTAACTTAAACGCACCACATCATGTTCACATGTTAATTTTGGTCACTCAACTTCTAGGTTGCTTTCATTAGGTCATCCAAAAAATATCCTTTTTAAAAAAAATATTGATTGGGGTAAAATACTTTAAGGATTAAAGTGAAAAAGTGGTAAAAACTAAAATAATGCTTTAAAATTTGTCAAATTGTACTTGTTGACCCGCTTGCTGGAAGTTTTAATTTTTTTTATATTGAAATTTTAAATTTCAAAACATCAAAATCAATTAGATAAGTATGAAATTTTTTGTCCATTGATAGTGTTAATCGATTAGTTAATATAATATTGAAATTAATTTAGATTCCTTTCAAATCTTAAAATTTTATTTTATGTTTCTAAATTAAAATCAACTTAAGTAAAACATATTCACAAAAGCTACCTATCGCCCCTCTTCAACTCATAAATAGGAATATAATGTATTCATATCATCATGTATTAACAACAATACTCATACCAATCGAGTTAAGATTCAATTTAAGTGTTAAATTAAGTTTTAAAATTTAAGTATTCATTTATAATCATAAGAGGCACGAAATTAACATCAGTTTGACTTTACTTTTGATAAAATCAAAACCTTGAATTGGTTTAAAATCAATATTTCAACATCCCACATACCGTTCATTTCACGTTGTTGATTGAGAAACAAACCGATTACTAGCATGATCATTGCATTTGTATCAAAGGATGTTAACTTCTGATTTCGTGATTGATATAAAGCGTATGATAATCATAAAATACAAGTATTTTAGAAAATGGCATAGCTTTCATTGAAAATAACATTTTTGGTTTATTGTGTGGATTATTGAAAATAGTCATGGTTCGTGCTACAGAAATAATTAGCTTAAATCGTTTTAAAAAATAATTAAAATAAAACCCATGGTTGATGCTACAAAAATAGTTTTAAAAAATAATTAGTTTATTTTGTTGGATCTGATGTCCTGAGTGTAGTATACTCGTTTGTAAATTTATAATTTTTTTGAATAAATTGATTAATAAAATAAATTCATTAATTACATTAATATAATTTGTATAATTGTCCTCGTGTGATTTTTGCGCGCAAAACAAAATGAAAGTAAATATTGCCCATTGGTTGTCTAATGTTAAACTAATAGTAACCAATATTACATAGTCGGATCGTAATACAGAAAGATGACTTATATTCATAGACGAACCTAAACATGTCCTTAGTCTAATCGAAAATGAACAAACCAATTGAAAGACTAATATGTCGTCTATCAAGTCTAATTGGGGAGATGCTTTGTCTTGGGTATCAAAATGAATATCTCCTATAAGATAGAGACATAGATGAGACTAACTGGGTTGACAGTACATCGAACTGGACCCAAGAAGAATAGATTTTGAATCCATTTATGGATTTATTCACTTGTGATATTCATAATGTGACATACCTAAATCTTGAGTAGGTGACGGACTATGCATGCACGAATCGTATATTTTGATGTAAGGAAAATCCCGTGTTCAAATAGATAAGGAATCGAAAGCTAGTGCGTTGGGTATACCACTTCTGCAGTATTTAATGTCATTCAAAATAGTTAAATTCATAACCTGAGACATTGGTAAATGATCCTCTCATTGGCATTACATAGTTGATGAAAAGTAAACGTAGTCATTGATCGTTCGTCTTTGTGATAAATGACTTGATTACTATTTAATAGTAATTGACTTTTTATAAAATAAGATGTAATTGCCATGAGATAAACTAGGATCATATTCGGAGAACGGATATTACCCCAAAGAGATTAAGGATATCCTATGAGGGTAAAGCACTTATGACAAGGTCATTAGACGAACATTGATCGAGTTGCTTTCATAATAGTATGTTGTTGGGGAGAGCTTAGTCACGATACTATAGTGAAATGACTTCGTAACTAAATGAGTTTATAATTAATAAGCGAAAAGTTGAAACTTAATTCTAAATCATTTGAGCCTCAATCATATATGTCAAATTAGTCCCTCAGCTAGCTAATTGAAACTAGAAATGAATGTCATGTTGAATCAAATCAATAAAAATGAATAGAAATTGTGAAAATGGAGAAATGAGAAATATTTGAAAATGATTATGGTTTTCTCCAAAATGAAAATAAAAATGAAGAAATGAAATCATTTGGAAATAATTATGGTTTTTTTCCAAAATGAAAATGGAGAAATGAAATCATTTAAAAATGAATGTAGTTTTCTCCAAAATGAAAAAGACCTGGAAATGAATTTCTTTTTTTGAATTAAATGAATTTAGAAAATTGAAATAAATCATTTGGTCATAGTGAACCGTTGAATGTAGAAATATTATATATATATATTCTCTCATAGATTTTTTTACGGTAAAATCGTCATGATTTTAATAGAATTAGAATTGGGTTGAGAAGATTATTTAATTGAAAAAATATTGAGATGTTTATTTTGGGAGATAGAAAAATAAATATTAGGTTGGATCGAATTATAAAGCATTGAGTTAAAAGCCCGAGAAGTACTTGTAATTGTACCCAATATGGGAGAGGCCCAAAAGCCCCTCATGACAAAGGATGGGACAACAAACCCTAGTTTTATAAACTAGGGATGTCGCCCCCTATATTCCTAGATAGACCAGTAGTTCATTTTTCAAGTTGAAATAAACTTCTACAATTCAATAAGTGTTCTACATCCTCTCCCTATAAATAGATGGCATTGATAGGTTTATTTACACAACTTTAAGATATTGTTACACTACCCAGAAATAGAGAGAATTTATTCTCAACTATTAAATCTATTTTCTGGAATAATAATTTCTGTCATTTTTATTTGATAAGAGGTTTTATTTTCACACTTAAACAAAAAGAATGAATTCTAGTTCTGTATTTTTATTCGAATTGTTCGAGCCCATACTTGAAGTAGGTTGTGGTATGAGTATAGCGGAGAAGGTCGTTTGGTTGAAAGTCGAGAACGACAATAATTCGTCTATCCGAAAACACAGGTTGAGATTCGATTTAGGGTTTATTGCTATAAATATCATAAATCGGGTCATTTTTAAAATTTTAAATTTTCGCTATGTAAGAAAATTGTTTTCAAATTGAATTTTTTCCCCAATATATTTAGCTCGACTACATTGGCCCATTGCTTGAAAGAAATTGAAAACTCATCTACTTGGTTAAAATGTAAAGACTTCATCAACTTCTATTTTTCTATAATAATTATTGAAAATCCTAAATGATAAGAATATATAGGGTTTAAATCACTTAGGATTCTCATATTTTAGATAGACACTAATATCAACCATTGATGTAACTCAATTTTTACTGTTGGATCTGAAAAAGTTCAAATGTAAATAGAGTCTTCCCCTTCATTTGTAATCATTTCATTCTTGAATAATCGTATATTTTTTCAAAGCATTTACTTAAACACCTTATGTGTATTGCTTTCTTCTGACTTTTTTGTTCGATTTGAGTTCTTTTGCCTTTTTTGAGTTATATTCTATTTACTTTGGTGCTTTAGAGAATTTCTTTTGTAAATTTTTATTTTCGAGAGTGAGGCTGACTTAGACAATTTAAAATAAAAAAATCACCTAAACCTACGTGATTTACCAGATTTAAGTTCTAACCTCGTACAACTAATCTTTTCCATATTGTTTTAAACTTCTTTGTTTGCAAAAAAGGCCCATAACTCATAACCTAAAAAAATAAAACAAAACACCCTTTATTTTTTATTACTACTAACCCTTATTGGGCCTAAATAAAATTTGTGACCAATGGGCTGCATAACTACAACTTATAATTAAACATATGATTGAAGACATCTAGTCCCTGAATTTGATAGGTTTTCTCAACTTAATCCCTATTTATTTCCAATATTACCAATGGAAGTTACCAACCTTTTCCAATTTTAATCTCTACGATGAAAAGATAGCGTAGTTAAAAGTTTACACCAACTTGATTAAAAGAGTAAATATTGGTGTTATTATTATTCTCTGGATGACTATTTTTTAAAAATTTATTGTATTTTTAAGAGGAAAACAAATTGGAATAGGAAAGTAAATTTTCAAATGAATAGCCCTGTTTAGTGGACAATTTTTTTAATGAATATTCATTTTTATATAATATTTACGTCTGTGGTTTTTCTTTGAAAAAAACAAGTTTCAAGGATAAAATCAAAGAGGATTCGGTTTATTATCGTGATTGGACACGTGGATTACGTAGAATCAAGCATAGGATAGCACGTGGCAATAACTGGGGCCGCTGTCTCTTTCATTTCATCCTTTTTGGCTAACCATTACCACAAAAGCTCGTCCTTCAAGTCAACGGCCATCATTATCTCATCTGATTCTCTCTCTTCTGTTGGCCCACAATTTTATATTAAGTGGTGACCAAAATAATTACAATTTCTTCAGCTAAACAACCTCAAAATTATTTATTTATTTTTTCTACTCAATAATCTATTAAGTATCAATTCGATTACTATCCACACTATTATTATTAATAAATTTGAATTAATTAGCTAAAAAAGAAATATGAATCATTCTATGTATTATAAAATAAATTTTATTTTAAAATATACTAAATATAAATTTTTATTGATTTAATTTAATTTAATTTAAATTATTTTTAAAATAATAAAAAAGTTATCTAAATTTAATATCATAAGAGATTATATCCAAGAAAGGAAATGAAGTTATTACTAATTAGTTTCAATTTTATTTATTAATCGTAATTTAATGTATTCATGTGTATTTTATTTTACTTATAATTTTATTTTTTTATTTTAATGTCATACTTATTTTATGTGTTATTACTAATTAGTTTTAACTATATATTTTATTGTTTATTGTAAATTATTTTAAACACAAATTTATGTTCTAAATACATGATTTTTATAGGTATAACATGTGATAAAATTTCTCATACTATATTAAAGTTCTAGATTAAATTAGTGTCACAAATCAATCACACAATAATTTAATTAAGAAATTAATAAAAATAATTAATAATGAAGATATTTTGTATATAAAAATTAAAAAAGAAATCCACCAAAATGGGATTTAAAGCTGATACACACAAATTTTGAAAGCCTAAATTTTTTCCATTTCCATTAATACCCTTTTGTTTTTTAAATAATTTTTAAAAAAAAATTATTTTGACATAATTTTAATCACTCACGAAAATGATATTATTTTTAATAAAAAATATGAAGGTTTAACATGTTGAATGAGTATGATGATTTGTTTTTATGAATAAAAGGGAAAATATTTATTGAAAAAAGAAAGGAAAAAGGGCCATTATTTAAGAAAGTTCCAATTAAATAATGATTTGTTTGTTTTCAGTTCCGATTAAACGTTTCTAAAAGAATTCCATTGTTTCACCTCTAATTTGTGGGCTGAGAATTTGGTTTTCTTCCACAAATTTTCACAGTGGAGCTTCCCATTTCCCTTCATTAGATATTATCATTCTTTCCCTTTCCTTTCCCTTCATTTTCCCACCAATCAAACATGGACCTATCCACGAAATTCCATCGCTTAGACCTTCGTTCAACATTCTTCACCTCTATGCGACCCTCTTTAACCCGGAATTCCTCATCGTTCGTTTCTCCCCAAACCCTTAAATTTAGACCCACTAAAGTAAATGCCCAAGTTTCCACTCTCAGTGTTGAAACCTCCGTTAAAGAACCTCAAAACGACATTGAGTCATTGTTTTCAACCAACACAGTCGAAGAGATTGATCGAAAGCGTGGCGACAAACAATCCAACACCGGCGCTTCTGGTATTTCCTCCGGTGTAAAGCTCGAAAACATTAGCAAAAGCTATAAAGGAGTGACGGTTTTGAAAAACGTGAATTGGGAAGTGAAAAAAGGCGAGAAAGTTGGATTGGTTGGAGTAAACGGGGCAGGGAAAACCACCCAAATGAGAATTATAACGGGGCAAGAAGAACCCGATTCGGGGAACGTTATAAAAGCCAAGCCCAATATGAAAGTTGCGTTTTTGAACCAAGAATTCCAAGTTTCAATGAGTAGGACGGTGAGGGAGGAGTTTATGAGTGCCTTTAAAGAGGAAATGGAGATTTCTGAGAGGTTAGAGAGGGTTCAAAAGGCGATAGAAGGATCTACAGAGGATTTGGAGTTGATGGGAAGGCTTTTGGATGAGTTTGATTTGTTGCAAAGGAGAGCTCAGGCTGTGGATTTGGATGAGGTTGATGCTAAGGTTAGCAAGTTAATGCCAGAGCTAGGGTTTTCCCCTGAGGATTCAGATAGGTTGGTTGCCAGTTTTAGTAGCGGGTGGCAGATGAGGATGTCACTTGGAAAGATTTTGCTGCAGGTAAAGTTCTTTATTTGATATCATGATAGTTGCCTAGTTTATCCAAAGGACGTACTATTAGCAGCTCAAATGACTTGGTAGTACCTGTTCATTATAAGTTTAAACATTGAATTGATTAAGGAAAATAGTTAGCTTGTTAGATATATTTTGATGTAGATGGTGTTAACTTGTGGCTCATGTGTATGATATGTAGTAGAGTATATTGGTGTTTCTAGCTGTTTTTTTTATATGGATGTAAATTTTCAGGAGCCTGATTTATTGCTTTTGGATGAGCCTACAAATCACCTTGACCTTGATACAATTGAGTGGCTTGAAGGATATCTGAAAAAGCAAGATGTGCCAATGGTCATTATATCTCATGATAGAGCTTTTTTAGATCAGTTGTGTACGAAGATTGTGGAGACCGATATGGGTGTTTCCAGGACATTTGAGGGTAATTATTCTCAGTATGTTGAAGCGAAGGCAGCATGGATTGAAACTCAGTATGCTGCGTGGGAGAAGCAGCAGAAGGAGATTGAGCAGACAAGAGACTTGATAAGCCGATTAGGTGCTGGGGCAAATTCTGGCCGAGCTTCTTCTGCCGAAAAGGTATGTATGAGGGAGTCATTCCTGAAATATATTTCATTTCATTGTTGAGGAATGCAAGCTATCTACTTTGGTCATTGTTGAGTGAAGATGTTTAGTTTTGCTCCATCATGACATTATCTCATAAACATGCATCTATTAATGATGAAATGAAATTACTGCCAGATTGTGAACCTTCTGGACTGACAGTAATCTTTCAAGTGAATGCGTGAGTTATCATCAGATCTTACTCTATACAATTGATGGTTTTACCTTGTACAATTAATTTCATACAGAAGTATGATACTTTGAATTTTGGAATCCTGAGCGTAGAACACAATGTATTTTGAAAGGTGTCATTGGGGATAGTTTCTTTTTTCCTTATTTTAAGGGTTTTCATCCAGAATTCTAGGTTAATTATTAGTCATTAGGAAATTTTGTTGACATTCAGTTTTTAATTTTATACCATTTTTCTAAGGTTGTTCACTAAGTTTGTAAACACTTTTATTAGACCAATTAGTTTTCTATTCTGGATCAAAAATGGTGCATGATTTGGATCACACGGTGTGAAATTTGTTAGGATGAAACCTATGTATTTTTCTTAACATGTTGGCCAGAGAGTTAATTCGCATAAATAGTATTACATATAAATTCAGGCATGCTATTTGATTCTCTTTGCTTGTCTTTCAAAAGTCCATTTGTCTCAAGTTAGCCACTCTGTCTACCTAAAATTAGTTCTCAGTATGGCCGTTGACACTTTTTTTTAGAGACTAAGGTTGCTGCTGCCTGAAAATTTCATCTTTTATTTCTTTCTTTTCAGTTTGATGGTGTTTGCTACTTCGATTGTTACTGGTTCATTATACTTGGCGCTTGTGTCATGAGATCAGTTCTTTAGACTCTAAATGTTTTTCTGGTTACTTAGTTTCTCCCTCTTATGTGTGATAACAGAAGCTGGAGAGGCTTCAGGAAGAGGGTCAAATAGAGAAGCCATTTCAACGAAAACAAATGAAGATCAGGTTCCCTGAGCGTGGAAGAAGTGGTAGATCTGTTGTTACTATTAAGAATCTGGAATTCGGTTACGACGATGAGGTGAGTTGAGATGTTTGTTTGTGTGAAGAGGTTGGTGGGGATTGTTTTAAGCTTTCTCATTTTATGACAAACGTTTGGGTTTGTATGTCAGCTGCTATTTAACAGGGCAAATCTTGCAATTGAAAGAGGAGAGAAAATTGCCATTATTGGTCCAAATGGTTGTGGAAAGAGTACTTTACTGAGACTGATAATGCGTTTAGAGAAACCGAGAGGCGGTGAAGTGATCCTTGGGGAGCATAATGTTCTACCAAATTATTTTGAGCAGAATCAGGTATTTGGCCTTTGAGAACATGTTTTTTTTTTCACCTAGTTCCTGGGATCCCATTTTGAGCTTAAGAAAGTACGAAGCACTTGCTCTAATCAATATTTTTTCAGGCCGAGGCTCTTGATTTGGATAAAACGGTGCTTCAGACAGTGGAAGAGGTTGCAGAGGACTGGAGAATTGATGATATTAAGGGACTCCTTGGTCGTTGCAACTTCAAAGCCGATATGCTTGACAGGAAGGTTTCCCTTTTGAGTGGTGGTGAGAAGGTAATTACTCAACATAGAAGTTTATATGTCGTACACTTTTTGCTATTGTGAAACAAACCGTATTTTTTGCTCTGAATCTATTTTGGTTGATAGTACTATTCAATTTGACAAATTTTAGGGTACTTCAATTGAAGATGGTTAATTATCCGATGGTGTATTGTATTAAAATGTTTAACATTATGCATGCTGATGAATTTTGATACAAGACTAACCTAATACGGTTCTATTTGACGTCCCACGATGGTAATGATAATATGCGTATCTATACTTTTTTTGTTTTCAAGGCATGAATTTGGATGTTGTCTTTTCCTGTTGCATTCAGGCGCGTCTTGCTTTCTGCAAATTCATGGTAAAACCATCAACCCTACTGATTTTGGATGAACCAACTAATCATCTGGATATACCCTCAAAAGAGATGCTAGAGGTTTGTTTTTTTCCTTATCTTTCTATATTCACTTCATTTATTTTTCTTTTTTCAATATTGTAGCATTTAGCTTTTTATCACTCATTTATTTTGCAATCTTTCGATTAAATCAGGAGGCAATTAGGGAATACAGTGGCACTGTCATTACTGTTTCGCATGACCGATACTTCCTTCGGCAGATAGTCAACAGAGTAGTGGCAGTAAAAGATGGCCATTTGCAGGACTATGCAGGCGACTACAATGTATGGTTTTCTTCAATGAACTCTTCCCATCTTTATAATCCGTCTTTATTAACTGTGAGTATCAATTTCAAATGAACAGTATTATCTGGAGAAGAACCTCGAGGCAAGGGTAAAGGAGCTTGAGCGTGAGGCGGATCTTGAAGAGAAAGCTCCCAGACTGAAAGCCAAATCAAAGATGTCAAAGGTAAGCAATTATCAATACACTTGAGATTCCAAGCTTTGTTTTTTAAAAAAAAAAAAAAAAAAAACTGGAGAGATTATTGTCACATGGTGTACATAAGCATCAACTTTTATGTATCATGCCTTGCTTGGTTTCAACAGGCGGAGAAGGAAGCTCGAAAGAAACAAAAGATGCAGGCTTTTCAAGCTGCTAAACAAAAGTCAAAAGGGCTGAAGAATTCCAAGAGATGGAAATGAAGTATTAAATCTATATACCACACATAGATTAAAGAATGAACTGTTAGTTGAGAGTAGGAATTGAGTGACCACCAGCACCATCTGTATATAATATTTGATAGAAATAAAGTCCTGAAAGTTGAAGCTCTTTGTAATCCTTATTTAGAAGCGAAATTCATTCATTAAGGTGGCAAGTAAAGGATGTGATCCACATTCATGCCTAAATCTAATGTTAAAAACTCAAAAACTGGCTTTCTTAAATTCTTGATGCTTGAAAGGGGAAAAAGAAAAATAAATCCATGGGGGTTTGTGCAGTATTATTTTTCAAAAAAATTATGGTAAATGTGACACAGGATTGTTACTATGCTCTGCTTTAAAGAGAAGCTGGACTTAAAAATGGATATGTATGTTATTAAGATGTCAATTTATTAGTAGCAGTTTTGGATTTGATGGATATCCAAGTTCCACTCATTATTAGTTAAGCAGTGCAAGGATCTTCCTCTGTATTTTATTATATTTTACATTTTTGTTCTAAAATTTCGTTTAATTTTTAATTAACTAATAGACTATGGCATGTTTCAAAATTAAATATAAAAAGAATACTGATTCATTCGTGGAAGCCAGAAAAAAAAATTGTGTTAGTCAATTAATGTTATTTAAAATCCCATTAATAATACATAGAGTGAATTAAAATTGGAGTAGACTAAAAGTAATTTGGACAGAGGACTTGATCCTAATTGCTAAAAGTGTTAGCAACTCAAACAATTTTAAGGCCTTATCGAGTATTGAGTACAATTTTTAACAAGGGAGGAGTTATTTAGATTATTGGATAACCTTTTAAGAGGTACTTAAAATTTTCTAATATATATTTGGTGCAATTCAATTCATAAATTTTATGTCTCACATTATTAATGAGCAAATTAATAAATACTTAAAAAATTATTTAATTTCACTTTATAAATTTCTCATTGTATCGACACAAAACTAAAAAAAAAAAAAGCAGGGTTGACTAAAATCTTATAATTTATTTGTTTTTCTTTTTGCAAGGATAATTTATTACTACTTTTTTTTTATTCAAGGATTGGGTATATCTCAAAAAAAAAATTATTACAAGTTTGGTACTCAATTTTCCATTATGATTTATGATTATTCCTTTCCATTTCCCCCTTGAAATGTTCAGAAACGGATGCCTAAAACCAAGATGATAACACCACGTTTCAGTAGAACGTGTCCAAACTCGAAACCACCCCTTAGCTATACACAGCTGCAAATACCGCATCCTTTTACCCTTTTTTTTAATTTTAGTTTACAAATTTTAAGAATGAACAAATCAAGAACAAGACGCTACACATTGTTTCTCCTTTGGTTAATCATCCTATCTCATCAAATCCGACCAGTTGTTTGTGAAGGAAACCAGTACAACGAAGAGAAACCATCATTGTTCCAGTTGGTCTCAAACACCTTTTCTTTGTTGAAGAAATCCCATCAAAGTTCATGGGAAAAGGTCAAAACCATCATCCATGAGTTCCAGTTGCAGTTCACTCCTCCAAGTCTAGAGTAATAATATTACCACTTTCCTGTTTTTCTTATTACGTACTTTTATATTAACACATGGTATCAAATATTAACCTTTTTTTTTTTTGTAATGTGGATTAACATGTTATGGTGGATGTTAGTTTTAGAGGCACAGGAGGGAATGACCCAGGTAAGGCTAGTGATGGAACAGGAGAGAAGGTGAAAGAAGCAGTGAAGGATAGCATTGAAACAAGTGAAGCAATAGCTGAAGAAACTGCAAGAACTGCTGCAGAAGCTGTCCACAAAACTGATGAGAAGGTGAAAGAGAGTGCTCCTTCTAAACCAGACGATTCTCATGAGGAACTGTAACCTATATATCCCAAACTACTTAGATGTGGGTGTTTTTTCTTTTTGTTTTTTTGGGGTAAGTTTATTTTTGTTATATGATTTTTGTTGACATATTAATAATTTATATTATATAAATTTTGATATGTTTGTATATAAGCGATAACTTTTTTCATGGTTGGGATGTGTTCAGGGGCGAAGTTAGGAAATTTTTTTAAGGGGGTCGGATAAAATTTTAATTTTTTATAGTATATTATATAAAATTTTAATTTTTTTAAAGATTAAATTGAATTTTTATAATTTTAGGGGGTCAAAGTGTAATTTTACTTTTATTAATTTAAAATTTTTTAAAAATTTAAGGGCCAAAATAATAATTTTACATTTTAGGGGGATGGGCCCATGCCAGCCCCCTCTGCCTCCGCCCCTGGATGTGTTGTGACTAGTTCAAAATTGCTAAATTTACTATCAACTTAAGCTTGGAGAACTTGTCTAAGAAAAAAGCATAGACTCAAGCATGTATTATTAATTTTGTTTTCCATCTGCAGAGAATTAGCATATACTCTTCGAAAATTGTTAATGGTATAACTGGGTTAGGCAGAGAGGTTGTGGAGATGTACGGTTGACCTTGTTTAGTAGAAGGTAATAAGAGTAATCGAATAAAGTGGTGGGAAAAAGTAAGAAGATAGGAGAAGAAAGGGAGAAAGGTTGGAAGGAGACGATTCTTAGAAGGGAGATAGATCCCTACTACATGGTTAGTCCAAGCCTTGTATAATCTTAATTTTATTGTATCTTTAAGTGTAACGTCACAAATTGTTACTGAAAGTCAAAATCAAATGGTTAATTGGTAGGATGGTATAGGTTAAAGTAAGGTGGTACTATGACTTACTTTACGTCACCTTGAATGGGAAGTTATGACAACAACCTAGTGTGACAATTGATGAATGAGCCTACTCAATTGTTGGTTTAAAGAGCTACACTATGAATTTATTTAAGGGGTTCGTCTAAAGAGTTTATTTATATCATTTATTAATTTACTGTTAAATTCGAACAATTAAGATATAACAAAAAATATAAGAGGATTGAAGTATGAGTTCTATTCCTAATAAAATAAGAACGAGTAAAAGTAATAATCTCAATTAAACAAGCATAGGGTTGCTATTGAAAAAAATGATGAGTGAACAGTTATATGATATTTACACTTGAATCAACTTAGAAACCTTCCTAGGCTAGATGGGGTACCAAAGCCTTAAAATGCAACTTTTAGAAGTCCAAACTTATTCATGTCAACCTACCATCTTTTTGAAGAAAAAAGAAAGTACTAATAATTTCTTTTATTATTAATATATACCATTTAAAAAAAAGAAAGAAAGTAGTTCTGAGTTCTGATAATTAACAGAGATGGAAATTACAACCACAACAACAAAGACGACGGATAGTCAATCCAATAGCTTTGGCCCGCCTGTATTTTAACTAAGTCAGCCCGGAAAATGCATAGTGGGAAAATTAGTGTGAACTAAAAAGTAATAGCTCACCATTTTAGGCAACACTATAAGGCAAAGAAGCAGATATATAATTCTAAGGATAATATATTTATATGTATGTATGTATGTATATAAGTTTTCTTTTCATGTAGAAGAAGAAGAAGGAGGAGAAGCTTGAAAGGTCCAAGCATTAGGAGCCATAATGGACATTTGGTTGTAGTAAACCATGGATGGGGTCTCATGATTGTGAACTCCTTCATATGTAGTTACCACATAACTTTGGTCCTTTACGTCCCTTTCTATCCTCTTCTTCACATTGCATCCTACACTTGAACATTTATAATAGTTCCTGCATTAACCAAATTATAGTTGGCACCAAGTCTTTCATTATCGACCATTAAAACAATCCAAAACATACACATACATGTAAATATATATATATACACCTTCCCATAAGTTCTACCCTTATTGTCTATACTTAAAAATGGGACTCAAAACTTTCAAAATAGAATCTCAAGAATATAATTTATATGCTTTTAGTGTCTAATTGAAGTTTTTATATGAAGCCAAGTGCCAAATAAAAGTATATGCCTCCATGCTAATGATCATCAGCATCTATATAAATTAGTGGTAATTTTTATATACTTTTATATTTAGGTAAACTATAATTTTTTTCTCTTCTGGTCACTTAATTATAAAAAGTTAAAACATGACTACTCAACTATTTAATTTTGTGTTCTTTTTTACACTAGCTGACTAATGTAAAAATGAAAATACACAAAAATCCAAGGAAGTTTAGTGACAAAAAAGACAAAATTTAATAATTGAGTAATCATTTTATAACTTTTCATAGTTAAGTCATAAAAAAACCCCTAATTAAATAACTACTAATACAATTTACCCTTTTATCTTTTGACACATAGATAATAATTATTTTAAAATTATCTAATATATATCTATATATCCTGACCTGAATAAAAATAAAAGGAGAGTAAGAATCTATATTCATTATTTTAATGCATAACTTAATGGATTGATTGGTATTGCAATTTTTTAAAACTAGTGTTTAATACATTATGAGTGAAAAGTTCTTATGTACTAATTTCTTAATACTTTTAATTTTTTTACTACACCTCATATGAGATAAATGTCACCATTTCAACTCTATTTCTAAAATTTCCACTCACAATAGATTAAATAAGTATTCGGTTTTTAAACACAAAACTTTTCAACTCCATTGTATAAATTTTTTTTTTCAAAAATTCAAATTGAATTGGTCAGTTGGATCGAAAATTGTTAGGGATTCGAAAGATGCTTTTGAATAGGTTAGATCAGGAACTGATACGAACCGGCTAAGAGTTTATTGAACCCTCTAAAAACCAATAGAACCGACGATCAGACTAGTTAAACTGGAGTTTTATAAATTTTTAAAATTTTTAATAATTTTCTAATTAAATCGGTTGGACTGACAAATCGATAACTTGACGAATTCGACTACCAATCTAGTTTTAAAAACATTAACAATTTCTATATTTGAAATTTCTAAACTTATAAAAAATTTAAAACAAATCCAACATAGCAATAGTATAAATGTTGATATAGATTAATTTAGTATATATTTGGATAGTAGTAATTGTTTATTAGTTATATGCTCATATAAAGAATTCATGTGAACCACAAGTTGAATAACTTAATAAATAATTGCATCTATAAATACAATGGAAGTGTTGACATATTGACTTAAACATTTTTTAATTAAGCCATCAACTTAAAATTTTGAAGTTGAACAAGTTCAAAAACACGATTACAAGAACATCTAAATTAATAATCCAATGATAAATATATAAATATATATTATCTTCTACTCTAATAAGATATTATATACTTATATTGAGGTATGATTTATTTAAGTTAATTGAAATTTCAATATAAAATTTATTACCATTCTATTTATAATATATATTTGAACAAACATAATATATATAAAATGAGAAGCAAAACCAGATAACAAAGAAATTAAACTGGGGGAAACTTTGATTGTAGCAAAGCAATTATTTTGCTTTTATGTGGTCCAGATTAAGCCTTTAAATTTTGATAAAAGCTGTCGAGTAGTCTTTTCACAGCTTCCATGGTTGTCTATGGCTGCCTTAGCCAGCCGCTATACTCCTCCCCCAATAAAAACTATGTTCAAAATAACCTAAGGATATAATTAAGCCATGCAAAGTTAATTAATTAATAAAGTGCCTAAACCCAACTCCTTTCTGTCTTTCTCTTTGTCCATATATAAACATGCATGTCCTAAATTAAAAAATGCAAATCTAATTGCGGCTAAAGAATAAAGATAGATAATACAGTAGCTGCTACTACTGTGGGTGTGATTTGTGAGCACGTGATGATGATAACGCAGCAGCCCACAGTGTTTGTACGTGGATTGATCGGTGGTGCCTCTTGCACTTGCAGTCTACTTCAACTATGAAGGCTATTGGCGAAATATATAATTAGGCTGATGGGGCAATATTTTTCCCACTTTTTTGCCCCACTTTTTGGATATAGTTCACTACTATCCTATTCCATATAGGATGTGATGGGTATTGGTTCATCCCTTTGAGTGCAAAACTATATGATTATTGTGGGAAATATCAAGAAAAATAAATGAGAAAGGCAATGAAATGGTATACTAATTATTAACCCTATTGCTGCAATGATTGAAAATTATAAACTGGTAGAATAATATATTATATATATATCATAAGCCCACATGCTGCTTCAGTTTTATGATTTAAAAAAAAAATCCAAATTCATTGTTTTGAGAAATTGGGTTTTTTGTTTTTTGTTTTTCATAGTTGAATATAATTATTTCTATATCATCACGAGGACGAAGATGAAGTTAATTTATCAAGTTGGAAGTATATATGAATATATAATATAAAACACCATAGATATGTGTTCAAAGTTATGGGGTCCCGCGGCTCAATATTGAAAACCATGAGTGGTTCCAATATCGGTGAAACCAGTTTTTCATGCAATATAACAACATCAACCCAAAAAGATTAAAATAATAATAATAATTACCTTGGATTGGGGTTGTCCTTGATGGATTTTTTCCCATATTTCCTCCATTTGTATCCATCATCGATCACCTCCATCTCTGATTTCATTCTAAACGCAACTCGAACCCCCAGTTCCGATTTGTTTTTCCCCACTCCATTTTTGCATTTTCTGCAAAAAAAAAAAAATTCAACCTATTAAGTAAAAAAAAGAAGAAGAAGAAGAAGAAAAATTTCCATTGAGGGAAGTTAAAGATATATATAATATCACTTGCATGTTACAATTTTTTGATGTTGCACCACTAAGTTCAGTAGCTGCAGCCATGCCTTTCTCCGACGACAGCATACTCTGCGACGATGTATCGTCGTCGAAGATACTGCCGTCAAGAAGGAGATAATCGGAGACCTCAAAATCGGGCATGGGATTGACGCTTTCAGGGAAGAAAGTGTAATTAGGGTTAGAGTTAGGGTTTTGATGAGAAAAGTCCATTTTTAAGGAAAATCTGGACTTTTGGTCTTTGATAGAGTTTTGTAGGGAAGGAAGCTTGTTATGCATAGCTGCAATCCATTTTATACTTTTTTTATTTTTATTTTTTTAGATATCTAAAATAACAAATTTTATCCCTTTATTATTTTTTTTTCCTTCTAATTTTAAAATTTATGAGCAGATGCTTCATGGTTATTTCCTGGAGCTATGCAGCGAAGATTCTTCAGAGGTGCCACGTGTTGGGAAGGGCCTAGTGACGTCATATAGGTGACGTAAGGCCTTAACTTTATTGCATTGGAATATGGGACCACTTGTACTGTGAGGGAACCATTGTTTTTGGTAGGCGGAAACCATTGTTTTGGGAGAGACACTTTAGTCTGTAAGATGATTACACCATAAATTTTTATCTACATTTTACGTGGCGCTTACTAACTGGATTAATTTAATCTTTGATCAAGAATAACATTTATCTCCAATGAATAATTGCTTAATTAGCTTATCAAACATTTTAACAACTTCTCTTATAAAATTCCTCTAATTAAATCGGTAATGAAAATCAATACAGAAAAACATTAAAAAACAAAAAATATATAATAAATGCATTCGTGTTTTTTTTTTAGATATCTATTGAAGTGAGTCCAATAATTAACCATTCATATTTAGCAGGCCCATTAAATGGGTAGATGCTAGCCACTAGTTTTAAAATTACTTCATATTTAGGGTGAAGATTGAATTCTCAACCATTGATTAAGGTAAGAGAGAATGCATTTATGTTTTTGAATTAATGTATGCATTTTTTTTCTTGGCAGAAAAATATAGATATCAATTACAAAGATAAATTAGTGTCATTACAGATGAGCTGACCTGAAACACCCAAGCCTAAGTTCGATCGCCGGTTTAGGCTATAAGGTGTTATTGAGCTAAACATTTAATTTTTCATTCACAAAATTAAAAATAAAAGCAGAAATTTAGCTGAATACATATTGAACCTTGAGTTATAAATGCCATTTTCATATAGTCAAAATATTTACAATTACAAAACATATTCGTCAACAGCCTAATCTATACATGCCATATCGAGTCCAAAATATAACTGTACTAAAAAGATCAATAGTATGAAGAACTGCTGACGATCCCCGAGTCGGCGGCTAGAGTCAACAATCTATAAAACAGAGAAATAAGAATTTGAGTAAGCTTTCGAGGCTTAGTAAGTTTTAAGCAATTTATACTATTAAAGCTTGTCATTAAAATTGAACATTGAGAATCACAAAACTTGTATTCTAATTGTAATTCACTTGACCAAATATACACCAGCACATTAGTTACAAAACCCATTGGCTGAATATATATGTATGTATACACAAGAAACTCATTGCACATATTTCACTATTTACAAAGATTATACTAATACCTTTATTTACGTTCTTTCATATGATGACTTACAATAACCAATTATATTGTTTTCTTATCATCAAATACCGAATTCATTCACACACACACACACACACACACACACACACACACACACACACACACACACACACACATATATCGTTCTTTGATATTAGTAAATCACTTAGAAATCAATTCAAATATGAGCACATAACACGAACCTTAACGTGTAAACTATATAATACTTACGCAACGATGTTTACCACTGACATTCGAAGTCACAATCTTACTTAACTTACTGACATCGATTCTGTCAAATCTTAGAGCTCGGAATACATTACTAGCATAAGCCTGCGGGTCTTTAACCCGGATATTTTTCCAGCACGTAGCCTGCGGACCTCAAGTCCGGATATATTTCTAGCATATAGCCTGCGGATCTCATGTCCGGATATTTTTCCAGCATATAGCCTGCGGACCTCATGTCCGGATATATTTCCAATCTCATATATATTTGATCATATTTTAACACATCTCAGTCATCTTATCACTTAATAATCGTATATTAAATTCGAATATAAACTCGATACGCACATCATCATTCACATTTCAGCTCAATGGTTATATCTCATATCACTCATTCTCTGCACCATTTAATCTTAAATTCAAAGTGATCATCAAACTATAAGTCATATACATGCATTATCTATTATACATCTTAATTCAAGTGCAAGCCAAAGATCACAATTTACCTACTATACTCTTATAATGGCATCGTCAATTATATACTAAAGGAAACTACTTAAGACTTACCTCGGATATTTTGAACAGTTGTGGGTAATCTACTCGACTGCTTTCTTCTTTCCCTTATCTGATTTAGACCCTCTTACCTCTTGAGCTTGATTCAAACAAATAGATCTATTTAATTTCTTATCAATTTAACAATTCGATTTAATACATGTATATCGTGCCATTAAGTACAAATGATTTTATTAACTAGCTATTTAAACATCATACATATGCTCTACTCATGCATAATCGAAAATATTACTAGCGTATTACCTTGCATTTTCGAATTAAATAACCATCACTTAATTTCATAAAAAAAATACACATATTATCTCAGATTAACACAAGAATCAAATGCATCACTCAAAATGCCAAAGTCCGACTAAGTCTACCATTATAGCATTATCAAGTTTATGTATTTGGTAATTCACATTCAAACACATTCGGCACTATGTATCTGATCAAATGTTTCATTTAACGCTAAACTCAACTTATAACCTTCATTAATTAAAACATTCAACACTGACTAGACATGCTTACATGCCTAAGCCGAATATCATTTTAGACATTTGAGAAATCATTTCTCAATTCATCTTCTTAGTGTACCTCACTCAAAACATTTACACCAATCTATTATAATTAAAACCCTTGTTCAAAATAATATTCACTATAATACTATGGCCGAAACTCCCAAATAACTAACATAGTCTCTTAGATTCAATATAATCACGAATATATATATACAACCTAAATTCCTCTCTTAACACATAATTTACTATCTTGGAATTCATTTCCTAACTAAATTAACTTACTCCAAAGCCGAATGCTACTTAAGCATTAAGCTCATGTTCTTTTCATTATTAAGCAATTTTCATAACTCAACTAACATCCATTTTCAATTTAACATCAACATTAAAAAAAATTTAACACAAAAATTCATAGCCGAATGTTGTTTATCTTAAGCTACCATTATATAATTACTTATCACTTCATACCATATTATCAAAATTGAACTAATTATACTTATATAAGTACTATCAAAGCCGAAACCTATGCATAGCATTATTCAAGATTTATACCCTTAAAATCATTTACAAGGCCGAATTTGTTCAAGTAACTCAACAAGTCCAAGTTCATCTATTTCATATATAAATACTAACAATTAAGTATTAACTAGTTCAAACTTCATTTAACCATAAGAACAACAATCTATCCCCTTCAATTTCTCCCATGGCCGAATGCTCAAAATACCACACAACTCAAAATTTTGTCATGGGTTAAGTAAAGAACTTAATAACTAACTCAAAATATGCTAAAAATCCAAGAATTAACATGAATTACTTACCTTATTTAAAGTTCAAGATCACCGACTAGTTTGCTCTTTTCCTTCTTTAAAATCGGCTAGGAAGAAACAAGGATGAATACTTTGTTTTCTTTACCCATTTTCTACCTTTAATTATTATTATTCTATAATTTAAAGCCATTTAATTAAAAATAATGCTAATAGAAAATTCATATATTTTATACTAACTAACAACATGGCTGGCCACTATCAAAAATGGGTAATTTGACATGCAAAACCATTCTTTTCAATACATACATTATTAGACCACCTTTAAAAATTACCTATCATCTTTCACTTTTTTCTCACATAAGTCCCATTTAATAATTTCATATACAAATGACAAAATTAAAGCATGAAACTTTCACATATGCATGTACACATATAATAAGCATAGAATATAACAATTAATTATTTTTGTGACTCGATTTTGTGGTTTCGAAACCACTTTCTGACTAGGGTCAAATTAGGGCTGTCACAACTCTCCCCCACACAAGGAATTTTCGTCCCCGAAAATCTTACCAGTAAATAAGTTAGGATATCGATCCTTCATAGCGTCTTCAAGTTCCCAAGTAGCTTCTTTAACCCCATGCTTAATCCATAGTACCTTCACTAACGAGATTTTATTATTTCGTAGTTCTTTTACTTCGCGAGCCAAAATACGAACTGGTTCTTCTTCGTAACTCAAATCAGAGTGAATCTCAATCTCAGATGGATTAATTATGTGCGATGGATCGGATCTATAACGTCGAAGCATCGAGACATGAAAAACGTTATGAATCTTCTCAAGTTCAGGGGGTAAAATCAATCTGTATGCGATTGACCCAATTCGTTCAGATATTTCATACGGTCCAATGAACCTTGGACTCAATTTGCCTTTACGGCCAAATCTGAGCATTTTTTTCCAAGGTGAAACTTTAAGAAACACTTTGTCTCCTACCTGATATTCAATGTCTTTTTGCTTTAAATCCGTGTACGACTTCTGAAGATCTGAAGTTGCTTTTAGACTTTCACGGATTACTTTTACTTTCTGCTCAGCATTTTAACCAAATCAACCCCGAAGATTTTACTTTCACTAAGCTCGGTCCAAAACAACGGTGTACGACATTTACGACCATACAAAGCCTCGTAAGGTGCCATCTTAATGCTTGATTGAAAACTATTGTTGTAAGCAAATTCAATTAAAGGTAAATACCGTTCTCATGAACCACTAAACTCAAGGATGCAACATCTCAACATATCCTCGAGTATCTAAATGATCCGCTCGGATTGACCATCAGTCTGGGGATGAAAAGCGGTGCTAAAATACAACTTGGTACCCAATGCATCTTGCAATTTCTTCCAAAATCGAAATGTGAATCTCAGATCTCTATCCGACACAATAGAAATAGGTACTCCGTGTAACCTTACAATCTGAGAAACACACAATTCAGCTAGCTTGTCAAGGGAATAATCCGTACATACAGGAATGAAATGAGCCAACTTTGTCAGTCTATCAACAACAACCCAGATCGCATCTTTCTTGCTTGACGACAATGGCAACCCAAATACAAAATCCATCGTGACTTGATCCCATTTCCATTCGGGTATCATGATCGGCTGAAGTAACCCTGAAGGCACTTGATGCTCCGCTTTCACTTGTTGACATATCAAACATTTCGAAACAAAGTCAGAAATGTCTCGTTTCATACCAGGCCACCAAAAATGACGTTTCAGATCGTTGTACATTTTCGTACTCCCCGGGTGAATTGACATTCGGCTACTATGAGCCTCATTCAAAATCATCAAAATAAGTTCTGAATTTATTGGAACACACAATCGACTTCTGAACCTCAAACAATCGTCGTCATCAATTTGAAACTCTGATTCCATATTTAATACACATTCAGCTAGTTTTGCAACCAATTCATCGTCGACTTTCTAGGATTACCGTATTTGATGAATCATTAATGGTTTGGCCTTTAATTCTGCTACCAACGCATTATCGGATGAAACAGACAGGTGTACATTTATCGCTCGTAAAGCAAACAGTAATTTACGACTTAAAGCATCGGCAACCACGTTAGCCTTTCCCGGGTGATAATCAATGACAAGCTCATAATCTTTCAACAACTCAAGCCAACGTCTTTGTCGCAGATTCAAATCTCTTTGAGTCATCAAATATTTGAGACTTTTGTGATCCGAATATACATGACACCTCTCTCCAAACAAGTAGTGTTGCCATATTTTCAAAGCGAATATGATGGCAGCTAATTCAAGATCATGGATCGGATAGTTTTTCTCATGTGGCTTCAATTGCCTCGATGCGTAAGCTACAACTCAACTTTCTTGCATCAACACACAACCTAGCCCAAGTAAGGACGCATCACTGTAAATGACAAACTCTTTACCGGATTCGGGCTGCACTAACACTGGGGCTTCCGTCAAAAGTGTTTTCAGTTGGTCGAAACTTTTTTGGCACTTTTCTGACCATTCGAACTTAATATCTTTTTGAAGTAGCTTCGTCATTGGTGTGGCTATCATCGAGAAACCTTTTACAAACCGTCTGTAGTAACCAGCAAGCCCCAAAAAGCTCCGAACTTCAGTAATATTTCTCGGGGGCTTCCACTCAAGTATGGTTGAAATTTTGCTTGGATCAACTCGAATTCCCGATGCAGATACTACATGTCCCAAAAAGCTAACTTCTCTCAACCAGAACTCACATTTACTGAACTTAGCATATAAATGCTTGTCCTGTAAACTCTGTAACACTAATCTCAGGTGCTCAGCGTGTTCAGTTTCATCATGTGAGTAAATCAAGATGTCATCTATAAACACAACTACAAACCGGTCCAAATACTGCCTGAAAATTCAATTCATCAAATCCATAAATACTGCAGGGGCATTAGTGAGCCCAAACGGTATCACTAAGAACTCGTAGTGACCGTGTCTCGTTCTGAAAGCAGTTTTAGGTATATCTGAATCTCAAACTCGCAACTAATAATAACCCGATCTCAAATCTATCTTTGAAAACACTGAAGCTCCCTTCAGCTGATCAAACAAATCATCAATACGCGGTAACGGATATTTATTCTTTATCGTCACTTTATTCAACTGACGATAGTCGATGCACAATCTCATGGTTCCGTCCTTCTTTTTCACGAACAATACTGGTGCACCCCAAGGTGAAAAACTCGGTCGAGCGAAACCTCTATCCGTCAACTCTTGCAACTGAGTTTTCAATTCCTTCAATTCCGTTGGTGCCATACGGTACGGCGCTATCGAAATTGGTGTAGTCCCAGGTATAAGTTCAATACCAAACTCTACCTCCGAACAGGTGGTAACCTTGGCAATTCCTCGGGAAAAACATCTAGATGCTCACAAACCACTGATACTGATTCAAGCTTCTTTTCTGATTCTTTACTATCAAGTACATACGCAAGATACGCCTCACACCCCTTTTTGACATATTTCTAAGCCAACATCGAGGATATAACTGCTGGTAACTCGCTCATATCAGTAGACTCAACTCGGATTATCTCATCATTTGCACATCTCAAATCAATAGTCTTTCTTTTGCAATTCACAACTGCATCATGAACGGTCAACCAATCTATACCGAGAATAACATCAAATTTATTAAACGGTAAAAGCATCAAATCGGCCGGAAAATAGGAACCTCGGATTATCAGAGGACATTTCCTGCACACTTTGTCGACTAACACATATTGACCCAAGGGATTTGACACTCGGATTACGAACTCAGTAGACTCAACAGGTAGAGTCTTACTGGATGGTATAGTCTTACATACATATGAATGAGTAGGACCAGGGTCAATCAAAGCAATCACATCAGTATCAAAGAGAGTGAAAGTACTGGTAATAACATCAGGCGAAGAAGCATCCTCGTGTGCGCGTATAGCATAAGCTCTAGCAGGAGCACGAGCCTCGGATTTGGTTGTAGCATCTCTAGACCCTCTCTGACCACCACTGGCATTCCCCGTATTCCTAGGTGGTCTACCTCGTGCTGTAATACTCGATTTCCTACTCTGGTTCACATTTTGCTCGGATAATCTCGGGCAGTCTTTAATAAAATGGTCGGCTGACCCGCATTTATAACAGGAGCGGTAATGAAATCTACAACTCCCCGAATGCCATTTACCATAATACTTGCACTCTGTCCTGTCCCGACGATCATTTCCAATACTGGCAACTGAAGTGGTTCGTGTACTCACAGGGGGTCGATCGTGGTCTCGTTTGGAAAAACCCAAAATATTCTTTGATCGGCCAGAATCATCTCGAAATTTCTTCGATGATTGCTGAAAAGACTTTTCTCAAGATCTTTTACGAAATTCTCCAGCTTCGACATCAGCTTTCCTTTTTTCTTTACTAAGCTCTTCGGCCTTGCAAGCTTACTCGACAAGTATTACGAACTCTCGTATCTCAAGAATGCCAACAAACATCTTTATATCTTCATTCAGCCCATCTTCAAAATGTTTACACATAATAGCCTCAGACGATACACATTCCCGAGCATATCTACTGAGTCTGACAAACTTCCGTTCATAATCAGTAACTGACATGGAACCCTGTTTAAGCTCAAGAAATTCTTTTCGTTTCTGATCAATGAACCTCTGACTGATATATTTTTTTCAGAATTTAGTTTGGAAGAACTCCCACGTCACCCGTTCTCTGGGTACAACAGAAACCAATGTGTTCCACCAATAGTAAGCAGAATCACGTAACAAGGATATAGCATATCTTAGGCATTCATCGGGTGTGCAAGATAGTTCATTAAGTACTCGAATAGTGTTGTCTAACCAAAATTTAGCTTGCTTGGCATCATCACTATCTGTAGCTTTAAATTCAGTAGCCCTGTGCTTTCAGATTCTGTCAACCGGGGGCTTATTTAACCTCGTCTAATCAGTTACCGGAGGTATCGTAGGTGCAGGGGGTGTACTATTCGGGAGTGGGGGTTGTGGAACAGCCGTATTGGTTCGAATGTATTGGTTGAACCAATCATTCAATATATTATAGAAAGCCTGTCTAGCCTCGTCGTTCTGATTGCTTGCAATAGGTTGAGAGTCCATCGACGCTGTCCCATGCGCGGGAGCAGGCGCTACACTCTCAACATCATCAGCTACCACTCGATTAGGATCGGGATCCATTACTATACGAAAACACATTTTTAACTGTCAGAATTCATCATACTATCGTATTAATACTATATGGCATGTATAGCTAGACTCAAACACTCTACGTTAGTCCTAAAATCGACTAAACTGTGGCTCTGATACCAATAAAATGAAACACCCCAAGCCTAAGTTTGATCGCCGGTTTAGGCTGTAAGGTATTATTGAGCTAAACATTTAATTTTTCATTCACAAAATTAAAAATAAAAGCAAAAATTTAGCTGAATACATACTTAACCTTAGGTTATAAATGTCATTTTCATATAGCCAAAATATTTACAATTACAAAACATATTCATCAACAGCCTAATCTATACATGCCATATCGAGTCCAAAATATAACTGTACCAAAAAGATCGATAGTATGAAGAACTACTGACGATCCCCAAGTCGGCGGCCAGAGTCAACAATCTATAAAACAGAGAAATAAGAATTTGAGTAAGCTTTCGAGGCTTAGTAAGTTTTAAGCAATTTATACTATTAAAGCTTGTCATTAAAATTGAACATTGAGAATCACAAAACTTGTATTCTAATTGTAATTCACTTGACCAAATATACACCAGCACATTAGTTATAAAACCCATTGGCCGAATATATATGTATGTATACACAAGAAACTCCTTGCACATATTTCACTATTTACAAAGATTATACTAATACCTTTAATTACGTTCTTTCATATGATGACTTACAATAACCAATTCTACTATTTTCTTATCATCAAATACCGAACTCATTCACACACACACACACACACACACACATATATATATATATCATTCTTTGATATTAGTAAATCACTTAGAAATCAATTCAAATATGAGCACATAACACGAACCTTAACGTGTAAAATATATAATACTTACGCAACGATGTTTACCACTAACATTCGAAGTCGCAATCTTACTTAACTTACTGGCATCGGTTCTGTCAAATCTTAGAGCTCGGAATACATTACTAGCATAAGCCTACGGGTCTTTAACCCGTATATTTTTCTAGCACGTAGCCTGCGGACCTCAAGTCCGGATATATTTCTAGCATATAGTCTGCGGATCTCATGTCCGGATATTTTTTCAGCATATAGCCTGCGGACCTCATGTCCGGATATATTTCCAATCTCATATATATTTGATCATATTTTAATACATCTCAGTCATCTTATCACTTAGTAATCGTATATTACATTCAAATATAAACTCGATACGCATATCATCATTCACATTTCAGCCCAATGGTTATATCTCATATCACTCATTCTCTTCACCATTTAATCTTAAATTCAAAGTGACTATCAAACTATAAGTCATATACATGCATTATCCATTATACATCTTAATTCAAGTGCAAGCCAAAGATCACAATTTACCTACTATACTCTTATAATGGCATCGTCAATTATATACTAAAGGAAACTACTTAAGACTTACCTCGGATATTTTAAACAGTTGCGGGTAATCTACTCGACTGCTTTCTCCTTTCCCTTATCTGATTTAGACCCTCTTACCTCTTGAGCTTGATTCAAACAAATAGATTTATTTAATTTCTTATCAATTTAACAATTCGATTGAATACATGTATATCATGCCATTAAGTACAAATGATTTTATTAACTAGCTATTTAAACATCATACATATGCTCTACTCATGCACAATCGAAAATATTACTAGCGTATTACCTTGCATTTTCGAATTACATAACCATCACTTAATTTCATAAAAAAATACACATATTATCTCAGATTAACACAAGAATCAAATGCATCACTCAAAATGCCAAAGTCCGACTAAGTCTACCATTATAGCATTATCAAGTTTATGTATTTGGTAATTCACATTCAAACACATTCGGCACTATGTATCTGATCAAATGTTTCATTTAACGCTAAACTCAACTTATAACCTTCATTAATTAAAACATTCAACACTGACTAGACATGCTTACATGCCTAAGCCGAATGTCATTTTAGACATTTGAGAAATCATTTCTCAATTCATCTTATTAGTGTTACCTCACTCAAAACACTTACACCAATCTATTATAATTAAAACCCTTGTTCAAAATAATATTCACTATAATACTATGGCCGAAACTCCCAAATAACTAACATAGTCTCTTAGATTCAATATAATCACGAATATATATAACCTAAATTCCTCTCTTAACACATAATTTACTATCTTGGAATTCATTTCCTAACTAAATTAACTTACTCCAAAGCCGAATGCTACTTAAGCATTAAGCTCATGTTCTTTTCATTATTAAGCAATTTTCATAACTCAACTAACATCCATTTTCAATTTAACATCAACATTAAAAAAATTTTAACACAAAAATTCATAGCCGAATGTTGTTTATCTTAGGCTACCATTATATAATTACTTATCACTTCATACCATATTATCAAAATTGAACTAATTATACTTATATAAGTACTATCAAAGCCGAAACCTATGCATAGCATTATTCAAGATTTATACCCTTAAAATCATTTACAAGGCCGAATTTGTTCAAGTAACTCAACAAGTCCAAGTTCATCTATTTCATATATAAATACTAACAATTAAGTATTAACTAGTTCAAACTTCATTTAACCATAAGAATAGCAATCTATCCCCTTCAATTTCTCCCATGGCCGAATGCTCAAAATACCACACAACTCAAAATTTTGTCATGGGTTAAGTAAAGAACTTAATAACTAACTCAAAATATGCTAAAAATCCAAGAATTAACATGAATTACTTACCTTATTTAAAGTTAAAGATCACAGAATGGTTTGCTTTTTTCCTTCTTTAAAATCCGCTAGGAAGAAACAAGGATGAATACTTTGTTTTCTTTACCCATTTTCTACCTTTAATTATTATTCTATAATTTAAAGCCATTTAATTAAAAATAATGCTAATAGAAAATTTATATATTTTATACTAACTAACAACATGGTCGGCCGCTATCAAAAATGGGTAATTTAACATGCAAAACCATTCTTTTCAATACATACATTATTAGACCACCTTTAAAAATTACCTATCATCTTTCACTTTTTTCTCACATAAGTCCCATTTAATAATTTCATATACAAATGACAAAATTAAAACATGAAACTTTCACATATGCATGTACACATATAATAACCATAGAATATAACAATTAATTATTTTTGTGACTCGATTTTGTGGTCCCAAAACCACTTTTCGACTAGGGTCAAATTAGGGCTGTCACATGACCATCCATCTGAATTTTGCTCAATGATTTTTGTCAGAATCTCCTTGAACATTTTAGGCCTATAAGAGATATTTCTCATTATTCCAGCCAAAGTATGTGTTGCTGCATAAGCTTCTTTTGAAACATTCTGTATAACCACTCGCCAATCTTTCTTACAAAACTCCTGAATTCTTATAACCAAGTCACTATCTGATTGTCCACGAGTCTTATCCAAAATTGCCTCAATAGCTTGAGCACAATTCGTTTCAACAATAAGATTATCCCATTTAGTATCCCAAGCCTGAGTGAGGCCATCATAAATCAACCAAAGTTCAGCCAACTCGACACTGTGTCTGTCAATGTTTCTCCTAAATTCCCCAAGCCATTTATCAACATCATCTTTTACCACTACTGCAGTCGAAGTTAACCCTGAATTTAGGGATCTTCCCCCGTCCTTGTTTAATTTAATGTACCCCAAATTTGGAGGTTTCCATTCTCGACATTGTCTCTTTCTCGGGATGTTACTAGACAAAGATACAAAACTATGTTTAATAGATTTCGCCCAACACCATGAAGATTAAATAATGTGAAATAATCGAAAGCTTCTCCTTAGAATATCCACAAGTTTCTCTGTTTTCAAAAATTCTAGCAAATAATACTGAATAAATGTTAGGATCGACCCTATTAAGCAACAAGTAAAAAAATAGTGGAATAAATTGAGAAATTGAACAGACAAATTTAACGTAGAAAAACCCCTCCAAAGAGGATAAAAAACCACGGGCATAATGGAAAAAGAACAAAGAGTACAAAAGATGGAGATAAAAACTAAATCCCGAAAACCTCAAAACAAAGAACCCTTAAAACGTAAACACAAAATTCTCTAAACTGTTATGAGTTCTAAGATCTAATGGGTGTATTTTCTAAGATTGTAAAAAAGCCTATTTATAGGCTAAATTCATAGGTCAAATGATAAAAAAAATAATCTAAACTAATCAGTGTTTGATTGAAACAAATAAACAGAGTTTAACTGAAAGATTATTTCTCAAATTTGACTAAAAATAGGAGTTATATTCAATAAATCTCCATCTTGACTCATATTTCCACAACGCCATTTTTGCCAAAGCCGGCCACGAGCCTATCTTGAACTATGCGGAGAGTTAATTGAGTCAAATTTGTGTTTAGAAACTGGAAGACTTCTAGCCTTCAACATTTACACTACCAAATCAAAACTAACCTGAGTCTGATTTTCACGAACACAGTGCCCTAACTTCAAAATCTGCATCCAAAAGAGAACCTTTCTTCAACGAAACGATCATACCTTTTTTCTCTCCTATGACCAAGTTGCCTCTGCTCCAAACGAGTTGACTTCGACTCCATAACGGACTAGGGACATTCGATTTAACCGGTCACTGTGGAACCTTCTAGAATATAAAGTCTGCCTGTTCTTTTACCTTTTAACAAAACGAGAGCTCCATGAGATACTTTAATGTTGCTCGACTTGATATTGATTCTGCATCCTTTCAAGTCTAAAATACTCAATGAGATAAGATTCTTTTGTAAATTAGGTACATACCTGACATCTAAGAGTGTCATAATCTTCCCATCGTGTATCTTAATTTTAACAATGCTAATACCAATTACCTTACTAGATGAATCATTTCCTATGCGCACAACTCCACCTTCAACCAAATTGTATGTGGAGAACCATTCTCTATTGGGACACATGTGGAAAGAACATCCCGAATCTAGGATCCACTTAGACGTGAGCTTGGAGTTATTACTCGTTGACACTAACAAGAAATCATCAATGTTTTCATCGATCAAATTAGTACGAGCTACATCTTCCTCGTTACTCACAACAGCTCTTTTATTTCATAGTTTATAACAATCTATTTTGACATGACCTAACTTTTTACAATAGCGACACCTTTTGTCTCGTTTCTTTGATGCTACCAAAACGGAAGCTTGCCTATCTGTCTTGCTATCCAAATGAAACTCATTGTCGAGTTTGTCTCTACTAAAAAAATGACTCTTCACATCTTCGAACGAGAATTTGTCTCTGCCATAAATCAGGGTCTCCCTGAAAGACTTGTATGAAGGGGGTAAAGAGCACAATAATAGCATAGCCTGATCTTCATCATCAATATGAACCTTAATATTCTTTAAATCATTTAAAAGAGTAATGAATTGACTGATGTGATCTCTAAGAAGCTCACCTTCGTTCATGCGAAATGTAAATAGACGTTGTTTCAATACTAAACGGTTAGCCAAAGACTTAGTCGCATAAATAGTTTCTAACCTTTTCCACAAGGCGGATGAGGTTTTCTCCATCAATACCTCCTGCAATACCGCATTCGCGAGGGCACAACTAGATTGCAGACAAAAATTTTTCATCAAGCTCTTCCCATTCTGTTTTATTTAGATTCTCTGGCTTTTTCCCGGTAACAACCTTTTTCAGGCCGGATTGAACTAGAATTGCCATCATCCAAACTTACCACAGATTGAAATTTGTTTCACCATCGAACTTCTCAATTTCAAACCTTGTTGTTCCCATCTCTGAATGAGGTGATCTATGAAAATTGAACTAGCTTTGATACCACTTGTTAGGATCGACCCGATTAAGCAACAAATAAAAAAATAGCGGAATAAATCGAGAAATTGAACACACACATTTAACGTGGAAAAACCCCTCCAAAGAGAATAAAAAACCACGGGCAAAGATAATTTTACTATAATGGCAAAAGAACAAAGAGTGCAAAAGATGGAGATAAAAACTAAACCCCAAAAACCCGAAAACAAAGAACCCTCAAAACATAAACACAAAATTCTCTAAATGTGTTATGAGTTATAATATCTAATGCATGTATTTTCTAAGGTTGTAAAAGAGCCTATTTGTAGGCTAAATTCATAGGTCAAATAATAAAAAAATAATCTAAACTAATCAGTGTTTGATTGAAACAAATAAACAGAGTTTAACTGAAAGATTATTTCTCAAATTTGACTAAAAATAGAAGTCATATTTAACAATAAAGACTGCCACTCAACTTCCACAAAACCTAAAGCAAAATCATTCTTTAAATTTATCGAGATCTATTGTAACAACGAGGCAAAGGAAAAACTATATTAAAACCCTCACGTGAATGATCTGTTTGCACAATACACGTGCCTTACCACAATCTCTCAACACATGAATGATAGATTCTTCAACATTATCACAAACTATACAAGAAGGATTACCAACCATACCTCGTTTGTATCATTTGACATTAGTTAGCAAGTATTCCTTAAGGACCAACCAAAAGAATTGTCTAACACGTTGATGACCAGTAAAGAACCAAGCCAGTTTTCATTTGTTATCCACTAGATTTAGAAGATTTTGCATGAGAGAGTTATACACAAATTTAACAGTAAACTTCCCGATGTCAGACAATTTGGCCAATTTTCAGAATCTAATTGTCAGTCTAAACCTTAATAAGACTACCATCACCAAATGACCAAGCAAGGTTTTGACGTAAAAGTGGCCAAACCTTAGAAAAAGACCTCTAACAAAAGTAGCACGACCATCTTGAAATATCCATAGGACAAACAACTTTAACTTTGTATTTGGCACGGAGAAGCTTTACCCATAAAACTTGCTCATTCGTGAGTAGAGTGAACCCCAACTTAAGTAAGAAGCAATCATTCTGTTCCCTAAGACTTCGATGACCAAGCCCACCATTAGTGAGTGGTTAAAAACAATCCGGCCATTTAACTAAAGATAGCTTATATCTCCCTGTATCCTTACCCCAAATAAACCTCCGTGTAACCTTTGCACAAATACTAATAGAGATTTTAACGGTTTGTGTAAAGAAATTAAGAATCGAGAAGAAGACAGGCCGCGCAAGAGTCATCATTCCTGCCATAGAAAGCATTTTAGCATCCCAGCTATCTAGCTTCCTCCAAATTTTATCCACAACAAACTTAAAATTACTTGATGTCACCTTTCGATGAAACAATAGCATCTTTAAGTAAGTCTCCAGATCTTTCGTTTTCGCAAAACCAAGATTACTACAAATTTCGCTGTATCACAAGGGTTAATATTTTTAGAAAAATAGACCTCTATCTTACTAGCATTTACTTTGTGTCCTGAAGTAGCCCTAAATACATTTAGAACATCTCTAATCATCCATGCTTATTCTACATTCGCTTCCGTAAACAAGAACAAATCGTCAGCAAAAAATAGATGCAATATTTCCAAACCATTCTTAACAATAGAAATAGGCCTTCAAGCATTATCTTAAACCCCTTTTATGAATAAACTGGCCCAATCTCTTCATGTAGAGAACAAACAAATAAAGGGAGAAAGGACAACCTTGATGTATTCCTCTCATCGGGACGAACACTTTTGATAGGCTTCCATTTCTTACTATCTATATAGACACAGAAGCAATGCAATCCATAATAATTCAAGACAACAAAAAAGGAATACTTGCATCTCACAGAGTATCTTAAATAAAATCCAACATGAGGCTATCATACATCTTCTTCAGATCGACCTTAATAGCCATCCAACATGTTTTACCTTTTTTAGTCCTCATCGAATAAATCATTTCTTGGGCAATAATTATGTTGTCTGTATATGCCTCCATGCTACAAAACTAACTTGATTCAGTGCGATGAGCATATGAAATATATGTTTGAAATAATTAGCTATAATCTTAAAAATAATTTTATAGAAGACATTACATAAGTTGATAGGATAAAACTATGACACAGATTCTAGACTTTGTACTTTTGGAACAATCACCAAAAGAGTTCTATTAATAGAATACTTAATGGGCTGGCCAGAAAAGATTCTCATGACCTAAGAACATACATCCTAACGAATGAGATCTCTCATAGGTTGCCTATTTACTTCAAAGATTGTGCCATTACTTGGAAAGCAAAACTTCAAGCCACAGTGGCCTTATCAACTACTGAAGCAGAATACATGGCAATTAGTGAAATAATAAAAGAAACAAATTGGTTAAGGGGCCTGTTTAGCAAACTGGTTAATGAGAAGGGGATAACTGTCATATATTGAGATGGTCAAAGTACCATACATCTCACCAAAGATTAGATGCACCACGAAAGTGTTGGGAATTGTATACATATTGTAGTAAATATGTAATTGTTTTCTATTTATTTGAACATTGAATAAATAAATAAAGTTAATATCACATTTCACTATTATGTCTTTTGTATTTTCTATCTTCTATATTTTGTATGCATAGCAAAATTGTGACAAACAAATATTAACTAATTGATTGTCTGAGTTCAAACTGGAGATAAATGGCATTGTAAGAATGTTTACATTGCGAGAAAGACAACTTATTTTAGTAGATAATCTAAATGAGTCTATAATCCCGTAAAAGAATCAAAGTGAGCATTTGATTCAGATATTGAGAAGAATTATTATGTCATCTACAATTCCAATTAGGGAGATGAATAGTATTGGCTATCGAAGTAGTTGACTCCACAAGTAGAAACATAAATGTATTCATTGGTAGAATAATACATTGGACTGGATCCAAGATGAATTAATTCTGAATCCGTTTGTGAATTAATTCACTTGTGACGTTTATAGTGTGATTTACCTAAATCTTGAGTTAAGTTACTGACCATGCGTATACAACTCATGTGCTTTGATATAAGTGGAGGCTTATGCTTTAAAGATGATCGAGCTTATAGCTGGTATGTTAGGTACATGAATTGTGTATGGCATGGATTTACCAGCAATAGTAAAATTTATAGCTCAATTAAAGAGTTAATGATATCATCTTATTGGCATTTTTTGGATTGATAAATATGAAACGTGGCCACGAGTTGCTCGTTCGAGAACGAGTAATTTACCACAGTTATTTGTTGACAATGATCATATTAATTATTAACAAGATACAATAGTGACAATGAGATAAAATAAGATTGTATTGAGTGAAAAAAATTTAACTTAAAGGAATCAAGGATATCATATGAGGGTAACACACATACATATGAAAAGGTCATTGGACAAAGCAGTTGGATGAACTGTTTTCGTAAAGAGTATACAATAAGGAGTTTTCAATCATGGTACTTCTTGTGGACTGACTCCATGATTAAGTAATTGCGAATTATCAGACGATGCTTCTGGGCATAATTACAATTACTAAAGCCTAATTGTATATGTCCGATTGGTCCCTCTGCTAGCTCAACAAATACTCGATCGGACTACATTTGAATCAAAAGAAAATTTTATAACTTTGGATATAATTTAATTGAGTCAATTTATTTGACATGGAATTAAATTAGGTGGTCGTGAGAATTGTTCAACTAAAGAATTTGATTAAATAATTTTCTTGAAAAGTTAATTTGAAAAATCTAAGTGATTTTTGGAAAAAATAATTTTGATCAAGTAAAATTAAATTAATAAAATTAATTAAAATTAATTTTTAAGTCAGACAGTTGGCCCAATGGGTAATTGAACTTGAAAATTGGACCTGAGATCGTAAATTGGGCATGGGAGCCAAAACCAAGACCAAGACTTAAAAATTGGTCGAACCGAGCCCGAAATGTGAAATTGAGCCGACGACCCAATCGATGGTTAGACCAAACTGGTCGAGTCGTCATTAACCCGAACCAAACTAGTAAAGATCAAATTGTCGCACTTACATCACTGGAGACGGTGGTGCTAGCGACTGCGACGGAGAGGTCTCGATGGCCGGCGGTTGTTGGTCTTCGGTTGTTGAGTAGTGGAAGAGTTACAGTTTACTGGAACTCTATCAAAGAATTTGATTTCAGATTAACTATTCCAAAAAAAAATATTATTTTAATAGTTTAATATTAAATTTAATTTAATACTGAATTTTTATGTAAATAATATAAAAAAAAATTTCTAAAATGGTATCCTACCCCGATTAATAATAAAAATGAGGTGTTTGGAGAGGTGAAGGATGGTGCATATGCGACAGCACCTCTATATTCTGACACCCATCAGTAATCAGTTAAAAAATAATTTTTTAATAGGTGTAGCCTTGTTGATAGGCGACACCCAACATGCCCGTATAACCCGAATACTTAACCTGAATACGAGAGTGGAATCCAAAGAAGATTGTGAAACCTACTTGGTAGGTGGCACCAAGGCTGGTGAAGCCTTCCTGACAGGCGGTGGTGGTGAAGGTTACCTCATAGGCTACACTAGCTTGCTACTTCATAGCTTCACTACCCTTCTCTATTTCTCTGTGCACGATGGGACGAGAACCTTAAGGGTCTCGTGAAAATCTATTTTTAAGGACCTTATAATGGTCCCTCAATGTGAAAAAAAACAGAAGAAGAAGAGTTAAAGAAGAGAACAAGAAAGAAAAAACGAAAGTAAAAGATAATAGCAGAATAGAGAAGAGAAGGATAATGGAAAAAAAAAGAATAGAAGAGAAGGAAATGAAAGTAGAAAGGGAAAAACATTTGGGTCAATTTAGTTTAAAGCTTAGTTTGGGGTTTAGTTTGGAGTTTGAAACAAGAAAGAGACTTGTGGGTTCTGTTTAGGTTTGAAAAAAAGGTATTAATGGGTTTTCTTTGGGGTTATAAGAGTTTAGGGTTTAAAAAAATTTAGAAGAGGTGTTTTTTTTAGTATTTATACATTATTTATTTAGTTTAGTGATATTTTTTTTATTTATAGGATATAAATGTTATTTTTTGTTGTTTTTGATTTATTTTAGAAATGTTTTTGATTAATTCTGATTCTGATTAATTTTTTTATCTATTTTTATAAGGTATTATTTTGGTAAGAAAAAAAGGCTTTTGATAGGTATTATTTTGGTTAGGTATGTTTTTGTTTTATTTTTTGATTCTTATGTTTTATTTTATATATTTTTTATTATATTCAAATAACAACATTACTCCTATTAGGTTTATTATGTTGAGATAGTTTCTGTTTTTTTAACATAATTATTTTTGTTTTTGTTATGTAGGTAAAAGATGAGACCATTATGTTGGAATTTATGAGATTTTTTATTTATTAAGTAGTATAAAAATGTTTATTATATACTGAAATAGTATAGCAAAAAATGTGATGTGTACTAAACTGTTTCGTATATTTGTAATTATATTAATAGTGTACTATATTTATTGTATAATATTAATGTGTTTTTTTATAATTATTTAAAATGGACCCCTTTAGATTTTAATTACTGAAATGTGTTATTCTGAACAAATTGTTAGGGTGTCTCATTTCTATATTTTAATATTAATCCTCCTATTATTGGGATAAAAATGCCCAAATAGAAATTATTTACCTACCGAAATGGTTTAATTCCAACAAACTAATTGAACCAATTTTTTTTAGGTTGCAGATATCAAAATGGGTTCTTTTATTAACAATGATAATCACATATCAAAAATGGTTAGTATGATGATAATAAAATTGTTATTTGTTACCTTATAAAAAGTTCCACGTCATTTATGAAATTAAAATAGGTTATCTTAATTATTTCAGTAATTTAATATTGTCAAGGCCTGTACGACGCATTGAGAGGTCGCGTGAATGATCTAGGCTATCTGCCGAATGATCGCCTCATGCCATGCTTGGAGTCAGCGGGATTTGAATCAACGACATTTATATGAATGTTTGATTTACGGTACAACTTAATATTCACTTTGGTCGAACAGTGGCGGCTAGAGACCCACACATTTCATTTGTCGTGTGGGGAGTGCACCATCACTTTAGAGAATGTTGTACTGCAACTTGAGCTCTTAATCGACGGAAGTGCGGTTACGAGCATAAGTATAATCTTTGATCCAACTGCCCTTTGCTATAACTTACTAAGAGTCTCATCTAGCGATGTTGAATTGAAATTTACGAATTTAAGGTGTTAATGGCTGATGGTTAATTTCAAGCATTTACCGAGTACTACCACTGAGCGGGAGGTGATGTATGCCACTCGAGCATACATTATGCGCATTATAAGGGGTGTACTCATGTTGGACAAAAATAACAACAAGGTCTACTTGATGTACTTTCCCCTGTTAACTAATTTGCATAAGGCCCGTTCATATAGTTGGGGTTCGACAATACTAGCTATATCGTATCGCGAGCTTTTTTGGATGGCAAAGCCTTATGTTGTGGACATAGACGGGTACCTTATATTGCTGTATTCTTGGGCCCTTTACTGGATGTCTTTCTTGGCATCAGTTAGTCACCAAGGATATGTATTTCCACTCGTGAATAGGTGATAAAATCTAAGCATTATAACAATTATTTAACATTTTTTTGTGTAAATTTGTTCTAACAAGTTTTCTTTTTTCGTAGATGGTATGGGAATCCAGGTATCGAGAGGTCATACATGGTTCCGATATACTGTCAGATGATTGATACACATGCCAGGGAGATGGTAAGTTATTCGTGACATTAAATTACTTTATTCATCTTAATTGACTCGTGTTACTATAACCATGTTACTTAAATTTGCAGTTCATCTGGATGCCCTATTCCTTCTCGGACATTGTAACTGTTGTTAACGTGTCTGCTCATATTTACTCACACTTGTGGTGCATTAACACACTCATTATCAATTTCCAGATAGTAGAGTGGTATCACGAGGATTGAGTAATATGACAGTTCTGGTGCATACAGTACATCCTGGCACCCCTAGTGGACTTGGGGAAGATCCACAGAATTAATAAGAAGGGGAAACAAGAATTGAACTTGTAACACCCCCTAACTCTTTTCCGTTACTAGAATACGATTATGGGGTATTACCAGTCGATATAGTTCAATTACAAATAATATAAAAATATATATTACACAATTCAGAAAATATGTCTTATTAACCCTTTTAAGGGCTCATGAGGCCTAAATAAAAGATAGTGACAAACCAGAACTCAATCGAAAGCTTATAAAAATTTTCTTAAAATTTCTACAATTTTACTTTGATGTACAGTACCACACGCCCGTATGATATGGGGACACGCCTGTGTCTCTCAATGACATGCCCATGTTGTCACACCGTGTGGTTCACACGGCCTGGACATGTCCGTGTCCACAACCTGTGGAGCTCTCTGACTTGTTCTCATGAATAAATTGATTACACACGGCCAAGTCACACGCTAATGTGCTTAGCCTGTGTGGATTTATTTTTCAATTCGAATCTAGTGCAGTTTTCACACGGCCAGAGTACATGCCCGTGTACTGTGGTCGTGTACCTCACACAGCTGAGACACGCGCCCGTGTCTCTACACGCGCCCGTGTCTCTACCCTTGTGGTAATACCTGAGCATTATGTTTTATAACATTTTAGGTGCAGGGGACACATGGCCTAACAACATGCTTATGTGTAAGTCGTGTGTCTCACATGGTCTGGTCACATGCTCGTGTGCCAGGCCGCGTGCACTCAAAATGAACCTTATAGTTCAAGTTTACCAACCCCGCAAACCTTGAATATCAAGCAACTCAATTCCTAAACTTTTAACTGGTTCAAATTATGAATAAATGCGTTCAAAACATATTCAATTAGTCAATTTGAACATCCAACCAATGTATCTTCATTAATACCACAATTTAAAACAAACAAACATAGCATTTATACACTAATCAAGCTTACTTATTATCATACTCAAATATGCATATAACAAACTTAACCATTAGCATTTATAATTACATTTACATTAACATTTCAAAATGATCACTTAGGACATCCTAGGTACATGCCATTTAACAAAAAGAAGAGTACTTCACCACTTTGAGCTCGGGAGTGAATTGGATACTGAGTCGTTAATCATTTTTGTACCTAACCTACGCACAAAAACAAACCGTACGTTGAGTATACACTCAGTGGTATTTCTATAAACCAATACTTAAATTATACATTTAAACATAAACTTTATATTCCAACAAATAAGTACATCTTAAGTAATCAATCATATATTTTCATTTCATAATAACATTTATCATTAAAATTGTAACCAGTAAGATATTCAGTTTCAATCAGTATGATTTAGTTTTCAACGCATCAATTTACCCCTATTAACATAACTCGGACTTGGACGGATACACAGATCCAACCAAAACACCAGTACGACACTCAGTGCCTGATCGACTTTGCCGAAGTAAACAGTAATAGTACGGTACTCAATACCTCATTAGATTAAACTGATGTAACAATAGCAGTATGTCACACAAGGTGCCTCATCGACTCGAAGTTGAAGTAACAATATGACACTTATAGTGCCTCATCAACTCAAGGTCAAAGTATCCTTGAACACTTTCAATCCTATGGCATGCCAACTATATCTTACTCAGTCTGATACAGTTAATAAGGTATTCAATTTATTTCTCAATTCACAGTAATTAATCATTTCAATATCCATTTCACAATAATTACATATTCACATACATTCAAGTCAATATCAAAACACTAATATCTACCTTAATATCTTTCCATACACATATAATAATAAAAACAACAATTTAAATGTTAAGTTCGATTTATAGAAATACAAACCATAGTTTTCGGATTACTCTTTGTCAACCTTCTCTTTTCCTTTCTTTGCTGATGTCTCTGGTACTGCGTTAGCTACGGAAATTAAACAATTTAAACTATTAATGTAATAACAATTTACAATAAATAATTGAATTTCTATTCAATTCAAACCTCAATTCCAATTTGATCCAAATTAATTCATTGATTTTTACTACTCAATTCATACTTCATATCTAATCAATTTCCTTATCACATTCACCTCAACCATTCAAATGTTCATGGTAAAACCCTAATCTCAAGTTTCTTTCAATTTAGTCCCTCAAACATAAACCTTATAGCTTCTTTTACAATTTAATCCCGTAATCAATTCTAACTTGATATTCATTCAATTAAATTCCTAATTCAACAATTTGCTCAACATCACCCATATCTAAAAATCTATTAACTTTCAAAATTTTTACTTAAATCAAGTAATATTTGTCTCTAGGGTTCTAAAAACATCAAAATTACAAGAAAAGAGACTAAATTGACTTACCAATTAAGCTTCAAACTTCAAAACCCTAATTTTCCCTTTTCTTTTTCTTTCCTTTTTTCTTTCTCCAATTTTTGTTCCACTTTTTTTTTCCTTTTTCTATTTTGTTTCTTTATTTCCTTTTATTTATTTTATGTTTTATTATATTATATTATTATATTAATTTCTTAAATACTAAGTATATAATATATGTATATTATACATACACATGGGATTATATTTTTCACACATTTGTGACTATTTCCCTTTATGGTTTATTTACTAATTTAATCCCTTGACTTTTCTTTATTTTATAATTAAACTTTTACACTATATTCAATCTAGTCCTCACACTAAATTATCCTTAATTCAAACTAATTTACTTAACTAAAATCTAACTAATCACTTAACTAACTTCGTAAATATTTCTAATAAATATTTACGAACCCATTTTTCGAAAATAGTAAACCAAAAACACAATTTTTCGATACCCATAAATTTCGGGTCATTACATTTCTCCCCCTTAATAAATTTTGTCCTCGAAACTTACTTGAAAAGAGATGGGGGTATTGAGATTTCTTGGTGTCCTCCGGTTCCCATGTTGCTTCTTCAATATTATGACTTTTCCATAGTACTTTCACTAAGGGAACCCGTTTATTACGCAATTCCTTTACTTTTCGAGCTAGTATTTTAACTGGTTCCTCTTCATTTGAGAAATCAGGTCAAACTTCAATATCCTCAATAGAAATAATATGAGATGGGTCTGATCGATACCTTCTAAGCATAGAAACATGAAAAACATCATGAATCTTCTCTAATTCTGGAGGTAAAGCCAATCGATAGGCAACCGATCCAATTCTTTCCACAGTCTCGTATGGTCCAATATATCGTGGACTCAATTTACCTTTCTGACCAAATCTCAAAACCTTCTTCCAAGGAGAAACTTTGAGGAATACTTTGTCTCCAACTGAGTATTCAATGTCCCGACGTTTCAAATCTGCGTATGACTTTTGTCTATCAAAACCTGCCTTCAGTCTTTTTCGAATCTTCTGAACAATATCCTCTGTTTCTTGAATAACTGGTCTAATCATTTTTCTCTCATTTAATTCTGTCCAACACACTGGTGATCGACATCTCCGACTATATAGATCTTCATACGATGCTATTTGAATACTTGATTGGAAACTATTATTATATACAAATTCAGCTAATGGTAAATAACGTTCCCAACCTGATTCAAAATCAATGATACAAGCTCGAAGCATATCTTCTAAAATCTAAATAACTCTTTCTGACTGTCTATCGGTTTATGGGTGGAAAGCTGTACTAAAATGAAGTCGAGTATCAAGAGACTCATGTAACTGTTTCCAAAACCTTAATGTAAACCATGGATCCCGGTCAGAGATTATTGATACAGAAATACCATGAAATCTCACGATTTCTCGAATGTAAGTTTCGGCAAGTTTCTAAAGTGACCAATTCATTCTGACTGCTATAAAATGAGCTGACTTTGTAAGCCGATCAACAATCACCCAAATAGCATTTTTCTTACTTGATGATAATGGTAACCCTATCACAATGTCTATTGTGATGCAGTCCCATTTCCATTCAGGAATATTAATAGGCTGTAACAAACTTGTCGGTACCTGATGTTCTATTTTTAGTCGTTGAAAAGTTAGACATTTTCTAACATACTCAACTATATCCTTCTTCATTCCTGGCCACCAATACAGTTCTCGTAAATTACGGTACATTTTTATTCCTTCGGGATGTAATGCAAAAGGACTATCATGTGCTTCTCAGACAATCATATTCATCAATGCTAAAATTCTCTGCTACACCACTCTGAACCATTTCTTTTCTCTTCATTAGCTTGTCATCTTTTAGCTGTGCTACTGTGGTTTGATCAAACATTACCGGTTTTACTCTCAACTCAGCTAAAAGACTTCCATCATCAGTAATACTGAGTCTTGCAAACGTTGCACTCAATTGAATTGCAGTTTTTCTACTCAGTACATTAGCTACTACGTTTGCATTACTCGGATGATAGTCAATGACACAATCATAATCTTTCAATAGCTCTATCCATCGTCTCAGTCTCAAATTCAACTCTTCTTATGACAGAAGATACTTGAGACTTTTATGGTCTGTGTAGATATAACATTTTTCTCTATATAGATAATGTCTCTATATCTTCAATGCAAAGATCACAACTGCTAGTTCTAAGTCATGAGTTGGATAGTTACGTTCATGCGGTTTTAATTGTCGTGAAGCATATGCAATTACCTTTCCACTTTGCATCAATACATATCCATGTCCATTTAAGGAAGCATCACTATACACAACGAAATCTTTTCCCGATTTTGGTAATGTTAACACCTGTGCCTCTGTTAACAGTTGTTTCAACGTTTCGAAACTTTTTTGACACTTCTCACTCCAAACAAACAGAACATTCTTTTACAATAGCTTTGTTATTGGTAGGGCTATCTTTGAAAATCCATTCACGAACCTTCGATAATATACGGCCAAACTAAGAAAACTACGTACCTCTAACATATTTTTGGGAAATTTCCACTGAATTATGGCTTCAATCTTCTTTGGATCTACTCTAATCTCATCTTCCGATATTACATGACCAAGAAATACAACCTTCAATAACCAAAACTCACACTTGCTCAATTTCTAATACAATTGATTCTCTCGTAATATTTTTAAAACAATTCGGAGATGATGTTCATGGTCTGTTTTAGACGTTGAGTATACCAATATGTCATCAATAAAAACTACTACAAATTGACCCAAATACGGCTGAAAAATTTAGTTTATAAGATCCATAAAAGCAACAAGAGCATTTGTTAACCCAAATGGCATCACTAAAAATTCATAATGCCCATACCGTGTATGGAATGCCGTTTTTGGTACATCATTCTCCTTTACCTTCAGCTGATAATATCCTGACCTCAAATCAATTTTTGAAAACACATAAGCTCCCTTCAATTGAGCAAATAAATTATCAATGGGAGGTAACGAGTATTTGTTTTTAACAGTCAGTTTGTTTAGCTGTCAATAATCAATACATAATCACATCGAACCATTTTTTTAACAAATAACACTGGAGCTCCCCAAGGTGATATACTAAGTAGTATAAAACCTCGATCCAACAAATCTTGCAGTTGTACTTTCAACTCCTTCAATTCTGTAGATGACAAATGATACAGAGGTATTGACACTGAATCTGAATTAATAACATATGCTAAGAAAGCAGCATATCCCTGATAAAGAAGCTTACTAGCTTTAATTGCTGAGATAATACGAACTGATCCACTGGTTCGAATGCCATTTACTTCAACATGATCACCAATTTCATTCTGAACAATAAATTTCTTTTTATAACAGTCCAAAATTACGCCATGTTCTGACAGCCAGTCAATACCCAGTATAATGTCGAAATCGCCGAATGTCATTATTAGCAGGTCAACAGAAAAGATTTTATCCTGAATCATTAATAAACATCTTCGACATATCTGATTCACTAACATAGTTTACCCCAAAGGACTAGACACCTCTATTGTTACTCTAGACAATTCAGGTTTTAAATTCCTCGTCTCAACTAGTTTTGTATTAACATAAGAATGTGACGATCCTGAATCTATTAAAATATAAACGGGTTTTGAATATAATAGAAATATACCTGTTACCATATCGTGATCATCTTCCTCTTCATGAGTTCTTACAACAAACGCTCGAGCCGGAGTTCTTGCCTTTGATTGCTGTATAGCATTTTCACTATTTCTTCTAGCACCGCCTCTAGCAATTGAACCACTCCGGCCTGACCCTCGGCCTCTGGAAGCAGATTCAGATCTCTGTGATACCGTTGATGCTTCTTTGCATTTTTACTAGTTTTTTGGATACTCTTTTACGAAATGCTCAGTGGATCCACAACAGAAACATCCTCCAGTTAATTTTCTACACTCATCTTTATGTCTATTTCCACAGTGTTCACACTCCGAAATTTCAGTGTTCTGATTTGGACTTCTAATACTGCCAGTGGATACGATTGTCTGTCTTCTTCGACTACTATCACCTCTTTCTGATCTAGAACTAAATCTCCAATTACCTCGAGATTATTTTGATCGTTTAGGTTGTGGACTTAAACTAGCAATTTTGGGACGTTTTTCAGTTGAACGAGCAACTTCAGACTTCTTATTTCTCCCCAGTCCTTGTTCAATCATTTTAACTCTTTCTATTAAATTTGGAAATTTAGTAATTCGTAGAGGTATTAACTGTAGTCGAAATTCATCACGCAACCCTCTAAAAAATCATTTGCATCTGTGAGCTTCAGTTGGTCCAAATTCAGGCGCATATCTACTCAATCTCAAGAATTCACGTTCATAATCCACTATGGACATTTCACGTTGTTTCAACAATAAGAATTCTTGTTTCTTATTCTCTATATATAATTCTCCCAAATATTTCTTTTGAAATTCTCTTTGAAAGAATTTCTAGCTTATCTGTTCTTCTGGTACATTTTGTGTTACTATCTTACACCATACATACGCTTCTTCTTGCAGTAAAGAAACGACACATGTGAGACTTTCCTGTGGGTACATTCAAGTTGCTTCAAAATTCTTTTTGTACTTTCCAACCAATTTTCGGCTTTTGACGAATCATCTCCTTTCAAACCCAAAAATTCAGTAGCTTCATACTTACTCAGTTTTTTAATCTGGGCTCGTCGGGTAATAGGAGTAAAAGTCATAGCAGGTATAGTTCCCACTGCTCTTTGAAGAGCGTCAACAATCACTCTGAGTATTTTTGAATTATCTCCCTCTTTAGCAACACCCTTTCCAGTATTTGGCGATTGATTACCTACAGGGTTTACACTTGGAGTTGCAGACTCCGATTCATTTATACCGTATGATTCAACGTCTTCACTATACATTTCTTGATCAGTTTCTTCAATACTTTCATCAGAAATATTTAACTATAAAACAAAAACATTCAATCAATATATATATAAATCAACATCCAATCCCGATTCAAATTTAACTCAATAATGGCATGTACCTCTAAACTTATTTATGTACTAGATTTAATCCTAAAATTGACAAAACCTGAATGGCTCTGATACCACTAATTGTAACATCCCAAACCCTTTTCTGTCACCAGAATAGGGTTATAGGGTATTACCAATCGATATAGTTCAATTACAAATAATATAAAAATAAATATTACACAATTCAGAAAATATGTCTTATTACCCCTTTTAAGGGCTCCTGAGGCCTAAAATAAAAGATAGTGACAAACCAGAACTCAATCCAAAGCTTATAAAAATTTTTGTAAAATTTCTAAAATTTTACTTTAATGTACAATACCACACACCCGTGTGATATGGGGACAAGCCCATGTGTCTTCATTACATGCCCATGTTGTCACACCATCTGGTTCACACGACCTGGGCATGCCCGTGTACACTACCCGTGGAACTCTCTGACTTGTTCTCATGAATAAATTGATTTCACACGGCCAAGTCACACACTTGTGTGTTTAGATTGTGTGGATTTATTTTTCAATTCGAATCTAGTGTAGTTTTCACACGGCCAGAGAAAATGCCCGTGTACTGTGGTCGTGTACCTCACACGGCTGAGACACATGCCAGTGCCTCTACCCTTGTGGCAATACCTGAGAATTATGTTTTACAGCATTTTAGGTGTAGGGGACACACGGCCTAACAACATGCCCGTGTGTAAGCCGTGTGTCTCACACGGTCTGGTCACATGCTCGTGTGCTAGGCCGTGTGGACTCAAAATAAACCTTTTAGTTCAAGTTTACCAACCCCGCAAACCTTGAATATCAAGCAACTCAATTCCTAAACTTTTAACTTGTTCAAATTACGAATAAATGCGTTCAAAACATATTCAATTGGTCAATTTAAACATCCAACCAATGTATCTTCATTAATACCACAGTTTAAAACAAACAAACATAGCATTTATACACTAATCAAGCTTACTTATTATCATACCCAAATATGCATATAACAAACTTAACCATTAGCATTTATAATTACATTTACATTAACATTTCAAAATGATCACTTAGGACATCCTAGGTACATGCCATTTAACAAAAAGAAGAGTACTTCACCACTTTGAGTTTGGGAGTGAATTTGATGCTGAGTCGTTAATCACTTTTGTACCTAACTTGCGCACGGAAACAAACCGAACGCTAAGTATACACTCAATGGTATTTCTATAAACCAATACTTAAACTATAAATTTAAACATAAACTTTAGATTCCAACAAATAAGTACATCTTAAGTAATCAATCAAATATTTTCATTTCATAAGAACATTTATCATTAAAATTGTAACCACTAAGATATTCAATTTCAATTAGTATCATTCAGTTTTCAATGTTGCAGTTTACCCCTATTAACATAACTCGGACTTAGATGGATATACGGATCCAACCAAAACACCAGTACGGGACTCAGTGCCTTATCGGTTTTGCCGAAGTAAACAGTAACAGTATGGTACTCAATACCTCATCAGATTAAACCGATGTAACAGTAGCAGTATGACACACAAGGTGCCTCATCGACTCGAAGTCAAAGTAACAGTACGACACTTATAGTGCCTCATCGACTCAAGGTTGAAGTATCCCTGAATACTTCCAATCCTATGACATGCCAACTATATCCGACTCAATCCGATACAGTTAATAGGGTATTCAATTCATTTCTCAATTCACAGTAATTAATTATTTCAATATCCATTTCACAATAATTACATATTCACATACATTCAATTCAATATCAAAACATTAATACCTACCTTAATATCTTTTCATACACATATAATAATAAAAACAACAACTTAAATGTTAAGTTCGGTTTATAGAAATATAAACCGTAGTTTTAAGATTACTCTTCGTCAACCTTCTCATTTCCTTTCTTTGTTGATGTCTCTGGTACTACGTTAGCTACGAAAATCAAACAATTTATACTATTAATATAATAACAATTTACAATAAATAATTGAATTTCTATTCAATTCAAACCTCAATTCCAATTTGATCCAAATTAATTCATTGATTTTTACTACTCAATTCATACTTCATATCTAATCAATTTCCTTATCACATTCTCCTTAACTATTCAAATGTTCATGGTAAAACCCTAATATCAATTTTATTTCAATTTAGTCCCTCAAACATAAACCTTATAACTTATTTTACAATTTAATCCCCTAATCAATTCTAACTTGATATTCATTCAATTAAATCCCTAATTCAACAATTTGCTCAACATAACCCATATCTAAAAATCTATTAACTTTCAAAGTTTTTACTTAAATCAAGTAATATTTGTCTCTAGGGTTCTAAAAATATCAAAATTACAAGAAAATGGACTAAATTGACTTACCAATTAAGCTTCAAACTTCGAAACCCTAATTTTCCCTTTTCTTTTTCTTTCCTTCTTTCATTCTCCAATTTTTGTTCCACCTTCTGTTCATTTTTCTATTTTGTTTCTTTATTTCCTTTTATTTATTTTATGTTTTATTATATTATATTTTTATATTAATTTCTTAAATACTAAGTATATAATATATGTATATTATACATACACATGGGATTATATTTTCCACACATTTGTCACTATTCCCTTTTATGGTTTATTTACTACTTTAATCCATTGGCTTTTCTTTATTCTATAATTAAACTTTTACACTATATTCAATCTAGTCCTCACACTAAATTATCCTTAATTCAAACTAATTTACTTAACTAACTTCGTAAATATTTATTAGAAATATTTACGAACCCGATTTTCGAAAATAGTAAGCCAAAAACACAATTTTCTGATACACATAAATTTCGGGTCATTTCAGAACTAAGCGGTAGTGCATAAACAATATATTGCAATGTGGAACAACCAGATGGGGCGAAGACCTCAAATGAATCTTTGTTTTGATTTAGAGCCCTTATTAAATTATATATAGTGGTACTTCCAGATGGGGAAACTGTATTTATTTGGTGGGCAATTGATGGTAGTCCTCCCGTATATACCCCAACTTGGGCAACCCTCCCACATTTGTCTCCCGCACCTGAACCCTAGTTGGAGCCTTCGTTTGAGCTCGTTTAGAGCTTGTGTTAGATCTTGAGCCCAAATTTGAGTCGACAACCTTGTCTGAAGGTAGTTTTTATCATTCGAACTTAAGGTTTGAACACTATTTCCAAGGTTCGTTAGACAATGTATATCATTTAGAGTTTTATTGATCCAGTTTTGATCATCTATATCTGAGATCTTTGATGACATTTGATATCTTCAGCCTGTTAACATTGTAGTACGCCACTTGTCTTAGACAAACGTTTGGAGCATCTGTCACTTGTCCTGGGCAAATGTTTGGAGCATCCGATCTTTATATTATGTTTTAGCACACCCCCAAACTCGGGTGAGGATAACGTTGATTACGGTGAGCACCCGTAATATCAACGTCGGGCACTACAACAATTTACCCCTAGGACCACACCATCGAATCATCAATTTTAAGGGTTTTTGTAATTTCAATGTTCAAGTTTGTATTTATTTAATTATATTAATATTTGGGCATTTTAACTCATTTTTTGTGGAACAAACTTTGGATATTTTGCTACTTAATTTAAATGAGATGGTGTCTAAGATATAAATTATCGACTTACATATATGCAGAAATACACATACAAACTTTGTAATATAAATTAGATTCATTGGAACAAACTTGGAACAAATTTTGTAATTTAAATGAGATGCATTAAAACAAATTTGTAAAATATATATCCACATTCATAGACCTTGCCCTTCGACGATTTGCATCTATTGTATTCCTGATATCTTTAACAAACATGTGTCCTGCCTCCATCTGGTTGACTTGTTTCTGTCTTATTTTTGGCATTAAGGCAGCAAGGCTATAGAATGTAGCTGAGAACACAGATAAAATCAGAAGATGTCATATTTTCTTTAATACAGATAAAATCAAAACTACCTCTACTAGGTTAGTAGTTATATGACTACATCGAAACCTGTTGTCGAAACATTGAGCCTATTGTCACGACTCCATGATACCAACCACTATCAGAAAGAAGTGTTCGTTTTACCTTGTATATCACCTTTAAGTCTAGTCATTTTTTGTTGGAAAAGGTGTGGCTCTAGCTCGTACGCTGTGTATGTATTAATTAAAGATAAATTACATTATCAAATTAAAACATTAAAACATAAATGAAATTAAAATTTACCCATTTTTACAACTTTTCTTCACCAGTCTGCATTCTTATACTCTAGATGGAAGTTAGCTGCGATATGCCAAATATAGTAAATGGATCCCCATGGTACACTGAAACGTTTAATGGAGGTAATTCTTCCTTTCCCTCGATTGAATATGATGCAAATATTATCGTTACTAACAACATGCCTCCGTAGGCTAACAAGAAAGATTCTCATAATTCCATATTCTCCTTGTCCACAATGTCAAACGCTATTGAAAGTATGTTCTTGTTACTGTCGTGAGCAACCAAAACAAGTAAGATCTGTGTATATTTTTCGTTTAATCAAGTCCAATCTACCTGCACAAATAGCTTGTAGCAGGGAAATACTCACACGCAAGGATTAAACATCTATAACATTTGGTGGAAATTTTTTCTTCTCGGTTGTAGTTGGTTATCCAGGCCCAAATAAGATCATATCTCTAACTCAATAACAGTCCCCATCATGTATTCCCTCATAGCGGCTATCCACCCCTGTAGCTCATTATACAATACATCCCAATCTCCATACAACTACTCCATTTTCATCTGTTTACTATCCATGCTTTCTGATATTATACTTTATATCAGAATCGTGCTTATATTTTAGCATTAGCACTAAAACTTTAATGGTCGACATGTCCTTTGATAAACCGTAATTTATACATATTTCTATCCCATGCTTAGCACATTTTATGGATGATTTTTCCTTAAAATTAGTGAATTCGATACTTCTAATGCCTTAATTTCATGTTTTATACTTAGGTGAGCATAGGAGGGTGAAAGGAACAAGAAACGGACCAAAAACGGAGAAAATGCGCCAATGTACAAAATCAACACGGCCTGGACTTCTTCACACAAGTAGACCACACGGCCGTGTCAATTTGGTAGAATCGAAGCACGACTCACACGAATAGACCATACGCTTGTGCCTATTTAACAGGCTTGACCACGGCCTGAAGTAATCACACACGGACACGTCACACGGGCGTGTCCCTGTCGAGCCCAAGCAGAGTCCTATTCAGAAAATGCCACTTTTGAAGGCTCTTAGGCATTCCAAAGCCTATAAATACACCTTAGAAGAGGAGAAGAGGGGGGACGTAGAGAGAAGGAAGTAGGGAACTGCTCAAGAAAAGCCGATTGATCAATCTCAGAAGCCGGATTCATCATCAAAACTGAAAATCTCCCCTCAATTTCCCTTCAGGAGTTTTGGGTTTTTCTTTATGTTTTGTATTCTTTATTCTTCTAAGATGTTTACCTTTTTAGTTATGAACTAAAACCCCTAAATACCTAAGGGGAATGAAACCTAAGACAGATATTGTTATTATTATTTGAATTGTATGATAAATATTTGACTTGTTCTTAATTATGTGTTCTTAAATCTTGTTTTGATAATCCAGGATATTGATTCAAGTTAAGCTCTTATTCAGAGGAGTAACAGACCCTGTCTAAGAGTAAATTTGTCATAATTAAGTGGAGTTGGTGCGCGCCTAGAGATAAGGTGACAAAATTTTGCCGGATTAGGGTGAAACCTAATAAGGGGGTCCATAAATCGAGTTAATACAACCCTAGGGAGTTAATTAGAAAGAGATTTCAATTATTCAACCTAGGGTTAGACGTTGTTAGTCGAGAGAGATAGTAATATAACTTAAGGATTTCTACGGATCAAGTCAAATGAATAAATCGTCTGATTCAGAGTCAAATAACAAGTGAAGTCTAGGTGGATTTTCCTTAAGTATTGTCTCAATCAATCGAGTTTTCCAAAAGCAATTCCCCAATTTTATTTTCTATGAATTCTTAGTTTAGTTAATTAGTTAGTTAAAACAAACCTCATTATTCTTAAGCTAGATAATAAAAAGACAGTCATTACTAGTACTTTTAGTAGCTTTGGGTTTGACAATCTGGTCTTGCTAAAGCTATACTACTGTTCGATTGGTACACTTGCCTTCATCGTGATAATAGTTAGTTTCAAGAATGATTCATTATAAATATTTAAAACCTGTCACGAATATCACGTATCAAGTTTTTGGCGCCGTTGCCGGGGAACTAAGATATTAGGAACACTCGATTTTTTTTTACTTTAGCCCTTTACTTTTACTGCAATTTAAATTTTATTCTAATTTTTATTACTAATTCTTCTTTTTCCCTTTTTCTGGCAGGTTCTTATAGTGTATAACTAGAAGAAACCTGTCAGGACCATTACTTTTTGACAGTAAGATCGATTGCACAGGTCGCAAAACCAAAGAGAAATAAGGCAAAGCCTAAGATACACAGAGGAGGAGGAAGAGAACGATACTTCAACCACAACCGAGAAGATGCTAAAAACCAAGAAAATCCGCTACCTCTTGCGTTTGCTTCTGATCCAGTAAATCAGAATTCTGCTCCGCGCACTATTTATGATTATGCTAAACCTAATTTAATAGGAATTGAGTCAAGTATAGTTAGACCTGCTGTAGCTACAAATAATTTTGAACTGAAACCTAACACAATTCAAATGATACAACAGTTTGTTCAGTTTGATGGTTTGCAAGACGAGGATCCCAACGTTCACTTGGTAAATTTCCTAGATTTTGTGATAGCTTTAAAATTAATAGCGTTTCTGATAACGCCATTCGCCTTCGGTTGTTTCCCTTTTCGTTAAGGAATAAGGCTAAACAATGGTTGAACTCGTCACCACGAGGGTCAATCACTACTTGGGAACAAATGACCGAAAAGTTCTTACTAAAATATTTTTCGTCAGCTAAAATGGCTAAATTACGTAATGATATCTCTTCTTTTGTGCAGATGGATTTAGAAACACTCTGCGATGCATGGGAGAGTTATAAGGACCTTTTGCGAAGATGCCCTCAACATGGGTTACCACTCTGGATACAGGTTCAAACTTTTCATAATGACCTGAATCCTTTGACTCGACAAATGGTTGACGCAGCTGCTGGCGGAACCATCAATAATAAAACACCTAAAGATGCCTATGAATTTATAGAGGAGATGTTACTGAATAACTATCAGTGAAAAGTTATGAGGACAAAGCCAATGAAAATAATCGGTGTTTATAACGTCGATTCGGTCACCATGCTCTCTAATCAGGTAGAACTCTTGAATAAAAAAATTGATGGTTTTTTTAGTTTTTCACAGGTTCACCCAGTAATGCAGTGCGAAGCAAATGGAGGTGGATTAAGCAATTCAGAATACCCACCTTATGGCCACAATATGGAGAACGAGCAGTTAAAATACATGGGTAATAATCCTCGATCTCAAAACAATCCTTATAGCAATACTTACAATGCAGGTTGGAGGAATCACCCAAATTTTTCATGGGAAGGCCAAGGAAATTAGAAACCACCATACCTGCAGGAGAAAAAGCCGAACCTTGAGGAGATGCTAACCAAATTCATCTCGATGTTAGAGACTCGTTTTTAGAATAATGAGACGACACTAAAAAATCAACAAGCATCGATCCAAGGGCTCGAAACTCAGATTGGATAGCTCGCCAAGTTGATTTTCGAATGACCACAAGGTAGCCTCCCAAGCAACACTGAATCTAACCCAAGGGAGCAACTCAACACAATTTCTATTCAAGATGAAGAAGGGTTAGTGGCAAAACCAAGGCCAGAACCGGTGGTAAGCGAATGTAAGAATGAGGTAGGCCAAAATGAATAAAAATTGGTAAGTACAGCATATAAACCTCGTGTGCCATACCCCAATGCGACAAGGAAAGACCTCTCAGATGAAAAATTTGGTAAATTCCTTAAACTCTTAAAGAAACTACATATTAACCTACCGTTTATTGAGGCACTTTCGCAGATGCCAAACGCAGTCAAATTTTTAAAGGAGCTTCTAGCAAATAAACGAAAGTTAGATGAAAGGTCGCATGTGGAGTTGAACGCGGTTTGCTCAACCATTCTTCAGAATAAGCTACCCAACAAACTAAAAGATCCAGGGAGTTTTACGATTCCTTGTTTAGTTGGTAGTTTAGATATTAATAATGCGTTGGCTGGTCTAGGGGCTAGTAGCAATGTTATGCCCTACAAATTGTTTAAGCAACTAGGTCTAGGGAAACCCAAACAAACTAGGATGAGCATTCAATTAACAGATAAAACTGTCAGATTTCCTAGGGGTATTATTGAAGACATATTCGTTAAAATTGACAAATTTATATTCCCAGTTGATTTTGTTGTTTTAGACATAGAAGAGGACAATAATGTTCCTTTAATTTTGGGAAGCCCTTTTTAGCAACTGCTAGAACAATTATTGACGTTGGCTCAGGTGAACTCACACTTCGTGTAGGAACGAAACAATCACCCTTCAAGCTCGCAACCCGAACAACACATCAAAAATTGAAGGTGATGTACAAATTGTTCTACTAAGACTAATCATACAGTGCAACCTATTTTGCAGGAAATAAGTTTGAAGGACACACATGAGCCATGTTCAATCCACAACAAAGGATCTACACATGAAGAATGAATGTTACAAATCGAGGAGTTAGATGAATGGCTGACATTTAAATCGAGAAAACATGATGAACCAAAACTACAACAAAACGAGCTAAATGTCTCACCAAATCAACTTAAGGTTGGAGATAAAGTTTCATTAGATGCCGCAGATTATCACATTGACACTGCCAAACTGAATGAAGAAATTTCTCTTACGGTACTTAGCATTTTTCCATTTGGTACAGTCGAGGTAAGTCATCCCAAATTCGGCACCTTTAAGGTAAAAAATACCCGCCTAAAACCTTATTTTGATGGGATTCATAACAGGAATGAGGATTATAAACTCCTCGAACCACCATGACCATTCACCAGAGAGGTAAGTCGAGCTTAGACTATAATAAGCGTTTCTCAAGAGGCAACTCGAGCACTAACAATATTACTTTCTTTAATTTTTAGTTTTTAAAATCTAACATACTAACCAAATCATTGAACACAAGCTTTCCAAAACCACACGGCCGTGCGATACGGCCGTGTGCAAACAGGACAAAAGTTTTTTTTTTCAACACAGGGTTGCGATAAGTTGCCACGATCGTATGCCATGACCGTGGGTGAAACTGCCAAAACAACACGGGCGTGCGACATGCCAGTGCCCCACACCCGTGGTCGACACTGTCAAAATAACACGGGCGTGTACATGGGTACACGAGCATGGGAGAAGCGAACCATATCGCACAGGGTCGTGCAACACAACCAGGCAGCCACAAGACCTAGACACACGATCGTGTGATGATCTCTCAAATCTCGACAAACACGGGCTGGACACATACCACACTAGAGTAAGACAAGGCCGTGCCACTTTTAAAATTAGATTATCTCTTTTATTTTATTTTATTTTATTTTACCTTTGTTTTTACTCTAATTTATTTGAAGTCTCATTTGTTTTTAAACACAGCTTATCTTTATGATTACTATCAGATTATTCCCTCAATTCTCCTTTTATCCTTCGGAATCATGCTTGCCCTCTAGCCTTATTTCCAATACTCGCTCTCACTAATCCAGGAATTTCATCTATTTTTAACTTAGGAAGTTTCACTTCTGTCCCTATCTTATGAACTTATATTTATATTGGTCAATATATCTATCTTTGTACATTGAGGATAATGTACATCTTAAGTGTGGGGGGTTATTTACATTTATAACAGAAAAATCCCTAAATTTTGTCTTATTCTCATGTGAATTACTTATATCACTATTTGAACGAATTTTAATTAATTTGTGATTTTTTGATATGTCTTGAATTAAAACATAGGCATTTATTCATTGATTGTTTAAACTTTAAGACATTAGAGAATCAAGCATGATAAGTTGATTTTTTAAGAATTAAAAACTTTTAGGTTGTTTCCCCCAAGTTTAGGTATTACCTTAAGTTGGAATTCACAGGTTTAAAAATAAAAAAGCCATAATTTTTGTGAGATTTTGAGCCTTTAGAGCATCTATTATTTCTTTCATGCTCACTTTCATTATGAGTGCATCAGTATTGAATTGTTATTCTAGAACTTGCTTGAGTATGCATGTCAAGACCACACCATTTGATTTGATATGTCAAAATGATAAAGGCACTTAGGTTTAACCCACTCACACCATAAAAACCTACCTTCACAATTAACCCTTAGTGAACCCCCTTGAGCCTAACAACTCATTCATTAATTTACCCTCAATATTAACCCATAACTCATTATTGTTGAAATCCCCTAAATTAATTTGATCCTTATTTTTGTTGAGATTTGAGTTGGAATAGTTGCTTAGCTATGTTTTATTCTATTTTGTAATTTGACTTGTTCTTAAAAAAAATATATGTATACATATTAGTAGTAGTAATCTTCTGAGCTAAAAAAGTTAAATTCCATATTCTGAGAAAAAGCTCTATTGTACGCAATTGATGACTAGTCATTTTTTTTAGTTAGGCAATTTTTCAATTCAATCTTGATTCTAACCCTTTCTTTCAGTTTGTGACCACACCCTCTAACCAAAGCCATGTTACAACCCTCTAAAAACCTTTTGATTGATGTTTCATCTCAATTTATAGTGGTGGAGATTTGATTTTCATACAAGCCTATGGTAATGACTTTTCATTATTGACTATTGAGTGCTTCATTTATTGTCCTTAAACACCTCGAGTGATTTGAGTGAATCTTTAGTGAGGATGTGAAACTCTGTGATATTTTGAATCAAAGGTAATTACTTAGATGAGGGGAAACACCTATGTTTTCATGATAAAATGCTCAACTTGGAATGTTTGAAACTTTAATGTTCTTATAGTTGAATTTTCAATGTATGATTACCTATGGATTATTTTGAGATATTATCAATAGAAATTATAAGTTGAGAAGAATTTATTTTGATTATGAGTTGAGAATTTTGTTTGAGGACAAGCAAATGCTTAAGTGTGGGGGCATTTGATAAACCGTAATTTATACATATTTCTATCCCATGCTTAGCATATTTTATGGATGATTTTTCCTTAAAATTGGTGAATTCGATGCTCCTAATGCCTTAATTTCATGTTTTATACTTAGGTGAGCATAGGAGAGTGAAAGGAACGAGAAACAGGCCAAAAAAGAAGAAAATAGGCTAACGTACGAAATCAACACGGTCTAGACTTCCTCACACGGGCAGACCACACAGTCGTGTCAATTTGGTAGAATCGAAGCATCACTCACACGGGTAGACCACACGCTCGTGCCTATTTAACAAGCATGACCACAGCCTGAAGTAATCGCACACGGACACGTCACACGGGCATGTCCCTGTCGAGCCCAAGCAAAGTCCTACTCGGAAAAGGCCACTTTTGAGGGATCTTAGGCATTCAAAAGCCTATAAATACACCCTAGAAGAAGAGAATAGGGGGGACACAGAGAGGAGGAAGCAGGGAACTGCTCAAGGAAAGCCGATTGATCCATCTCAGAAGCCGGATTCATCATCAAGACTGAAGATCTCTCATCAATTTCCCTTCAGGAGTTTTGGGTTTTTCTTTATGTTTTGTATTCATTATTCTTCTGAGATGTTTACCTTTTTAGTTATGAACTAAAACCCCTAAATACCTAAGGGGAATGAAACCTAAGACATATCTTGTTATTATTATCTGAATTGTATGATAAATATTTGACTTGTTCTTAATTATGTGTTCTTAAATCTTGTTTTGGTATTCCAAGATATTGATTCAAGTTAAGCTCTTATTCAGAGGAGGAATAGTCCCTGTCTAAGAGTAAATTTGTCATAATTAAGCGATGTTGGTAGCGCGCCTAGAGATAGGGTGACAAGATTTTTTCGAATTAGGGTGAAATCTAATAAGGGGTCCACAAATCGAGTTAATGCAACCCTAGGGAGTTAATTAGAAAGAGATTTCAATTATTCAACCTAGGGTTAGACGTTCTTAGTCTCGAGAGAGATAATAATATAACTTAGGGATTTCTACAGATCAAGTCAAATGAATAAATCGTCTGATTCAGAGTTAAATAACAAGTGAAGTCTAGGTGGATTTTTCCTTAGGTATTGTCTCAATCAATCGAGTTTTCCAAAAGTAATTCCCCAATTCTATTTTCTATGAATCCTTAGTTTAGTTAATTAGTTAGTTAAAACAAACCCCATTATTCTTAGGCTAGATAAAAAAAGACAGTCATTTTCTATCATACGTGTTGAAGTGCATGTGTAAGGCCCAACAAATTTCTATATCTCTGACATCTGCGGCTTCTGGATAAATGTGGCTCGTATTCGTTAATTGTAGCCTTTTGTCGACCTTTAACACTTACCAATATACAATGTTGATTTAGACACGGCGATTTTGTAGTCCATCGACACATTCATGCTATACTACTTAATAGAAAATATGCAATTTTCCTTGGTTTTGAATTTTTGGCCCACGAAAAACTCCTCAGGTTCAAAATCTACAACCAATCGGTGAGCAGGTAGTATATCAGGGTACTTCGAAAACTCTACTGCATTTGTCAGATCGGGGTCTATGAGCGACATGTGTGCCCCAGGATTATTGTGTATCACAATACGTCGAATTGGGTTCCCGACTAAAGACGCGTTAACATTTTCATCGTCATTTGTGTTTTCGTCGTCAAATTCATTCGGGACCTTGTCTACATTGGGATCACTATTGATCTCATGATCAAAAGGATCAATATTATAATATCCATCGTCACCATCCGCATCAGTCTCAAACACCATCGAATGTATTTGTAAATAGGGGCTTAGGTTCTGGTTCTCAAATGCAAGTGTAGCATTACGATCGATGTTGATCCCGCATGCAGTCGTTTGACTATCAATGTACTATATTGGAACTACCGTAAACGGATCTTGGACTCCATGTTCTTCACCTAATGGAGTGGGATCTTCAGATAGCTCTACATCAACTAACTTGGCAAATAACTGAACTGGTGCATTTTCCTGGCTCCGATTCCCATAATAAAGAGCGACCATTGTCTCCACATCTTCATCGTCTACAAGTTCTATTTCAGTGATTTTGATGGGATCCGTCGAAACTAGAAACTTGTAGAAAAATTTCGAGATCCTTCTCTCACAACTTCTAACAAATTTTGCACTAATCATTTCATTCATATCATCAACCGAGACATTTCTATTAAATCTCATTGTTATTTGTTGGCGACATTCAAATATACATCCAACTGTTATTGTCAAAATTACTCCATTGAAATAAACACATACGAAAAATTGATTATTCATCTTCAATATTGAAGCTTTTGAAAAAGAAATAAAAATTCTCAATACAATTTCAAAAAAAATTACTATAATATAAAAAAAATGAATTTCATATCTACTAACCTTGTGAATTCTTCTCTGTCTGTTTACTCTTCTTCTATAGATTTTCTTTTTTTGCTATTCTTGAATTTTCAAAAAAGTTTTGCACAAACACTACTTAAATACTGGAATGCATGACAATCACTGGTGTTGCCTTTGCCATGGGCACCAGCATCCAATTTAGACTCGTATTAAACTGGTATATTTACACTAGATCCGTATTTAATGGCATCGCCTATCAACAAGGTTGCACTTATTAAAAAATATTTTTTTAATTGAGATCTGATTGTTGTCAGAATATAGGGGTGGCGCCGCCTATGCACCACCCTCCACCACCCCAAACACCCCATTTTTGTAATTAATCGGGGTGAGATACCATTTTGGAAAATTTTAATTTTTTCTTATATTATTTACATAAAAAAGATTTTAATACTTTTATTAATTTAATATTAGAGTGATTATCTTAATATTAAATTTAATTTAATGTTTATCTACTTATTATTTTAATAAGATTTAATATTAAATTTAATCTAATATTTAGTGATTAAGTTTAATCATAGCTGAACTCTCTAAACTCTTGTTATATAAAGAGAGCCTTGGGTCGTTATTTACACACACTTGAATTCAAAAGAAAGTTGTAAAGAGAAAATTCTCTGAATAGATTATTTCAGAAAATTTCTAAAGATATTTCTATGATGCACAACTTGACCCAAAAGTTCAAAGAAATTGTAAAATTACACCACTGGTAATTTTTATGAAATATTTTTTGATTCGAGGCGAGCCCACACTTGGCAAACGTGAACTTGAGGATAGCGGAGAAGACTACTCGGTTGAAGTGTTCATCCTAGACGAATCAAAAATATACAATTTAGATTTAATGCTTATTACTTTAGATATCATAACCAATATCTTTTTTTGGGAAAAAAATTAAAAACTCTATTTTCCCAAAATTTATATTCCGCTGCGTTTTTCAAACCAGTTTTTCCAATAGAAAAAAAAAGCACATAGACATTTCGTTGTCACTTTGTTCGAGAGGTGATCATTCAAGGGGATGTTCATATTCATAAAATTGGCATAGAACGCAATCTGATCAACATGTTAACAAAAAGTCTTATAGTTTCAAAGTTTGAGTGTTGCTTGGACTTGGTAAGTATTCGACGAAGTTCAAATTAGGCTCATAATAGGGCTTGGCAAAGGAGTTAAGTGAAGTACGAGTCAAGGTGGAGATTTGTGAAAGTATGCACTGCATTTCGATCAAAACAGTGTATGACGTCGCAACGAGAAGAAGCTCTTCATCCCGACGAAAGGAAATTCGTTGTCTCCATGAAATGATCCTTCTTCGTCTCGACGACCAAACACCACATCATGATGTGGCAATGTGTTCCTCAAGTTTCTCGTCTTTCTTCTATCAGTTAAACTTTGTTTTAGTTTCTCATTTAAACTCTGATTAACCTAAGGATATTCTAGTAATATATGCTACGAATTTTAGCCTATAAATAGGCCTTAGTTACTCTAGGTTTTATATAGAAAAAATATTTCGATTGAGAGAATTATATTTTTTGTTTTGAAGGTTTTTTCTTTTGGGGTTTCGGGTTTTTATTTTTGATTCTCTTCTCCTCTTGTACCCTTCTATTATTATAGTGAAATTTCCTTTTGCCCGTGGCTTTTTTATCATTTTTTGAGGAGTTTTTCTATGTTAAATTAGTGTGTTGATCTTTTCAATATCCTAGTTATTTTTCTTGTTCGTTGCATACACGGATTAATTCCCAACAAACAAATTAATCTAATTAAGTAACATTGTTAAACATTATAATTAAAATGTAAACATGAAAATTAAAAATTATAATATAAAAATTAATAAAAATAAATAATTTAATAATTTATATACAATAAATTAACAAAAAATAACATTTCAATTTTATGTATTTATCAACAACCATTCAATTTTCAAAAAATAAAATCACCAAATTATAACAAAATTAAAATAAAAAAATTATTTAAGTAAAATAATGGAATTCATTATTAAAGTTAACTTATTAGCAACCAATGGATTTTTTTACAAAGTTAATCATTAATTTAGGCTTAACCTCAAAATTCAATTACAAAAGTAAATTGTAGACTGAACTCATTAGTAAACAAAAGAAAAAGAAATACACTTATTTCATAACCAAAAAAAAAAAAAGGACAAGTGTCAAAAAATTGTAAATGGGGCATAAAAAGAGGCAAACTGCAAATTAATCTACACTTAACCTCACCATCTAAGCAAACAAAATTTATTAATGATTACCTATTTGTTCTATAAATGCATAATGTTTTTTCGTCTATACTATTATTTAAAATTATAAAATTGAGAAATAATTTAAAAAATATTAATTATATAAAATTATATTATTATAAAGGTATCTTCAATTTTCAAATATTATTATATAAAATTAATAAAATCCCACGAAAGAAATATCATTATTTTTAAACCTTGAGTTTCACTATTATAACCAAAACTATTTATTTATTTTTACTCACATCATTCATAAAAAAATAAAATAAAATAATAATAATAATAAAACTGATTACAAAAGGGTGAATGAGTGAAGGGTGGGTCAGCTATTTGATCACTTGACCAAGTAAATTGTTTGAATTTAAAATATAATTTATTAGGTGTAAAGCAGTAAAAAATTGTGGAAGTGATGAAAATGAAATGTGAAAATTGAAGATAGTTTTATATGAAATTAAAATAGGCAATTTTATGCACATTTCAACACAATTAATATTTAAAAAGTTGACATTTATCAATAAATTAGTAATTAATTAAAAACAAAAATGACAACGCATATCTATTTATTACTCATTTGTGCCCACTTCAAGGATTACTGATTACTTTTGGTCAAACTGCTTTGTTATATATCAACAATCAAATGGATGATCGTTGAACATTTATTAGGGATCCCATTTCACCATCACACATTAAAACACGTTTTTAAATATACAAACTGTAAATAAAAATATTCCATCAATATGAACCTCATAGACATTGATACATGAATTCTGTCATCTTCTACTTGGCCATATATCACTAGATGAGTGCTTTTATTTTGGTTTTTTTTAATGCCCTTTTAATCATAAATATAATTTTAAATAAATATAACTTTAAAAGATTTATGATGACAAATAAATATTATAAAAATTGTGAATGATAAATACTTTTATATGTTTGGTCATAAATTCTAACTATCATCTATTGCAACTTTAATTTCTCTTTTTTTTTAAAAAAAACTTTAATTTCATTTAACAATAAAAAAATGAGTTTTCAGTTTTTATTCTGTTTAATTTATGCTCTTACTCCCTACAATTTTTGCACATTTAAAAATTAATCCATCTACGTTTTTTTTTTTTGTGAAAACTAATGTATCCATCATCAATAGTAATGATTAATCCCTTTGCGTCAATGCTCTCTGAATAAGTAAACAATTGGTCACGAAATGTGCTCTATCACTATAAGTAGGGATCGAACCCCTGATCACATGATTAAGGGACAAGATGAGCAATTATCATGTCATACCTTGTGGTTAGTTTATCTATGTTTAATTCTAGGAATTTAATCTCTTGTACTCTTTTGATTTAATAATTAAAGTCTAGTTAATAGCATTGTTAAAGGAAATCCGTTAAATTAAAAATATGAAAAGCGAAATAAACAATAAGGGTTTTTAGTTCTAAATCAAGAATTGTAATAGCAGAGTAAAAATCGATAATTTTCTTTTTGCCTACATAACTTGCACACAATCATAAATTTTTTTTGATTAATAGAAGTGGTATAAATTAAATTGTTGAAATTAAAATTAGATGGAGTAAAGCAGAATTAGACTTTTTTCCACTTTATTTATAAATTGGATATCAGATTTGATTAATAATTGACACCACACCACCTTGAATACGTCAATTTATAGTCAAAAATCAGATTCTAAGGTCAATCCAGCATGAGGGGTCACACCAAACCATGACATGAAGAGGCAGTAACAAGGAAAATCCAATGAAATATTATTAATTAATAGGAACAAACACCATTTTCAATAGAATTATTTTTAATTACCATGTTTTGGCTTTTTGAATTTGTTTGTTTGGGTGTAAAGGGGTATGTGTGAAAGTGCAAGGAAATGACTTCAAGATAAGATCTTGACCTTCTTATTCCGCTAATCCATGGAGAAATTGGGTCAGTCAAAGAAGGATACAAGGAAGCTTCATTTGACAGCACTAACAGTATTTGGCTGGAAAATTTTTAAAAGGTTTTTACCACTAATTTGCTTCTCAGTGATTTTGACCTTCCGGAACTGATGAGATTAACATTAATTTGGCTTTTGCTTTAGTCAAACCAATCTTTTTGATGATAACTACTATACGTAGTTGCCTAGCAACTCCCCTTTTACATTTTCATTTTAATATTTCATCTTTGTCCCATTCAAATGCAACAAAATAATATATCTACTATATTGTAATTCTTGATTTCTTTAGATCTCACAACCTGTTTATGCTTTTCATTTTGATGTATTTTTTGTTTACTTTTATTATATAAAAAGAGTTTAAATAAATTCGATTTCTAATTTAAATATAAAAATTAATAAATGAACTTAATCGAACACAAGCTTTCGAATATAGAAATTCACCTTGGGTTGAACTCAAATGAAATATAATTGTCATCAGGTAATCAAGCTGGATTACACCTCCATATATTCTCAATCTTATGCTAATCAATCCTTTAATCCAGAAAATCCACTTTCATCAAGAAAAAAGCTTAAAAGCTAAAATTGCATTACCAAATCTGGAAGAATTGCTTGGAATTTCATCAGAAAGGAACAGATGATAGAAAAGTCAGTAATTGGACCAAAGTAACCTATAAAATTATATATTTAATTTAGTGAGGTTCCAATCATTAATTGTTGGACAGGCCCTCCAACTCCAAGAAAGCACTTTCCTGGAATTAGTGTTTGCTCACCCACCTACCCCTCCTTAAATATGTGGGTGGTTTAGGATTTGATTAAAGCACAAATGAATTTTGCTTTTTAGTTCAGCCACTTATTATAAGAGCAATATCAGCAACATCCATGGGGTTCATGGTAGGTTCTTGATGTCTGCTGCTGGTGGCTAATCTAAAGTGCAACCGTGACTTAAAATGAAGATAAAAGCTTGACTTATCACTAAATTGTTTCCTGAATATATATTAAAAATTAAAAAAAATAATCAATTAATGTTAGGTATAGTAGTAAAATTAATTGTATTTTTAAGAAGACTAGGTTTAAATATTGGGAATGGCATTATTGGGAGGGGTAGCTCCAAGGGCGGAAGCCAGGGGCTAGCAGCACCCCGACTTCCTTAAAATGAAAAATTTTTTTTAGTCCCTTATAATTTATAGAAATTTAAATTAATAATGATAAAATTACACTTTACCCTTCAATAATAATAAATTTTTGATTTAATTTTTTAAAAAGTATAAAGATATAAAATATTAAAATAATAAAATTATAATTTCATTATTATAAAAATATATAACTAATTAAACAACTCCAAACCACCCAACAAGTAAAAAATAAAAATAAAAATAAAAAATCAGCTGGATTAACAAATAAAAGAAATTGCAGCCATATGCAGTATCTTAGAGAGAAGCTCACAAACGACTTAGCATCTCTTAAATTGGAAAGATCTTTACAAATAGTCAATGGAAAAAAACATGCAACTGTTGGAATCACATCTTTGTCGGCAATTTGCCAAAATTTCCTTTCTTGTGAAACTTTATGATCCTCAAACAGTTGGTTTGAATGGGTAAAAAAAAATTATAATAGTTGTATAAGTTATAGATTTAATTTATATGTTTTAATTTATTAAATTTAGTCTTTGTACTAAATTTTGAGATTTCAGTCTTGATCTAAACAATAATAGTTAAATTTCGTTGATTAATTTTTAATTTTATCTTGTACTATACTTAAAGTTGTAAATATAATCGATGTTTTTCAAATAGATTGTTTTTAGTCTCTATAATTCTTGAATTCTAAAATTTTAGTTTTGATGTAAACAACTATTAATTGACGTTTTGTGAGTAGTATGTGAAAAATAATAAATTTAGACAATATTCCACATAATTTTGAAAATAATAAAAATTAACTTAACAAATTTAATAACTACATTTGGTGAGGATCCCAATTTTAAAATTCAAAAGCACAAAGATTAAAATAATTAATTTAAAGTACATGCAATAGCAAATTTAACGGATTAGCATATAAATAATAGCTATCTTTTTTAATTTTTAACGTATGATTTAAAAACTCTTTATTGTGAAAATTAGTTGTGAATGCTTAATGGTTAAAAGAAAGAGAATGCGATAGCTAACAACTCCATTAACATTCTTTACTTAAATTTTGTGGTTCTCTTTTTTATGCTAAATAACTATATATGAGAAAACATTTATTTATACCAATATAAAATTTAGATACGGTATTATTAAGAGGAATAATTATGAACCTTAAACATGGACATTAAAACAAACATGAAGGATAAAAAAAAAGTAGTTTTATATATTTTCTTATATTTTGTATGATTAGTATTTTAACGATTTAACTGTTAAATTTTATATTCTATTCATATAAATCATGCAAGTCAAATTTGACATGAATCTAAAACTTTTAACTACTTGTTTTATGTTAAAAAAAAAGAAGAAGAAAATTTCAATTGTTCAAATAAATATTAATATATATAATATTTTCAACCAATATGATAGAAATATCGAATTGATTCAAAAATTTACATACATACCAAGTATAATTATATCAATAAATTTAATGATTAAATCATTAAAATAATAATAGTATAAAAATATACGTAAAAATACAAAAAGATATTAATTTTACACTACATATAATCTCTCACTCCACTGTTGTCCATAATGTTAAAGTGCATGGTTTATGTCTTTTTTTCCTCTTTTACTCAAAATTATAAGGGATAATTTGAATTCCCTCCCACCATTTTGTTAATTTATGGTGATAGGATTGGGTACCCCCAAAGACTTAAATTGCATTAAGAAATAGACGTGTGCCTAAATTGGCATTTCCCATGGGAACAATTGAAAGTCTGGGTTGAATTTTCATTTGATAATTTGCATGTTTTCCAGTTTCAGTGAAGGTGAGATAAAAATGGCAAGAATTGAATTGACATTTATATATGGAATATGGGGTGCAGCCGTTGATCTGATCTTGACTTGTGTGCATTCTTTACACAATTCAGTTATCTGTATGGGAACATATTCATTACTTTGTGTTCAGATTACTTTTTTTTTTTTTTGAGTGGTGTTCTTTAGTATTTTTACCTAAAATTAGTGCAACTTGCTATATCTTTTAATGCCATGTTTTTATGTCTATTTTTAGATAAAGATTAGGAGTGCTAAATATGTTTATCACTAGTTTTTTATTTGTTTTGTTTTGGTTAGTAGTGATGGTGAATATTGTGTGTTTTATGAACACACTAATTCTTTTACCTATCATCCTGTATATTAATTAAAATATTTTTAAATTGAACTTTTAAAAAATATATAACAATATAAATGTCTCGTTAGTTAGTTTGGACATATGATATTAAAATAATTTAAAAAATTAAATAAAAATAATATTATGACACGAAATAGGTAAACAGTTTGTAGTTTTAAAAAAATAAATATGATGTTATATTTATTTTATTGATTCATAAATTTGATTGATTGATTCAATTTAATTAAAGTGGATGTGAGAAGGAATTAAAAGTGAATATATATTAAATAATTAAGTATGTAAATTTGGTTGATTTAATTAAAGTAAATGTAAAATATTTTAATATTAAAAATGAAATAGAGGCACAGTTTAGACTTACTTATGGGCTAGGCTAAAGCTGGTTTGAAAAGTGAGAGTTTGAACAAAAATATAGGCTTGAAAAATGAGTTTGGGTAAAAAAAAAATAAGCCCCGTTTAAAAAATGAGTTAGGCCTTGGGTAAGGCATTTTTGGCCTAGCCCGAATTTACAAAATGGCAAAAAAATTTACTATTTTTTTTGTTGTTTTAATGCTATTTTCTTGTTGTTTGCTACTATTTCACTATTATGTTACTACTATTTTGTTATTGTCTGGATATTGTATAACACTTGTTTTATTGTTAATTTTGTTATTCTTTTAGAGGCATTTGCTTGTTAAGTTGCATCTATATTAGTTTTATTTAAGTGTACATATTTTTTAAAATTTATTTTTAATTTGTTGAGAAATTTTTATTTAAATGTTTTTAGTATTTTTGATGTATTATATATATTTAAAAATTATATAAAAAATAATATAGAAAAAGTAATACGGGCAGGCCGGGCCCGTGTTTTAGTATTTTTATTCAGGCCAAACTTAGAAAATGAGCCTAAATTTTTGGTTGGACCCGAAATCAACCCGATCCGGTCCATGAACAAATTATATTTTTACCAAAGATTATACCATGATTTTCTTCTAAGATAAAATAAGGTAAAATAATATATTTGATTGTTTTAAAAAAATCAAATGTAAATTAAAAAATATTTATTTTATTGTATTTATTAATTAATATTTTTTATTATTAAAACTTAATTCTAAAAATGAGATCCACAATAAATAAAACTAAAAGGGAAAGTATTTTAGAACATAAAGAAATAATTTAGAACTCAATGGTTTTATATATACTTCTGTTCTTCTTTTATATTATGTAGGACAAAGTTCACATAAAAGAGAAAAGGCAAAAGTTGCCTTAATAATTTAAAAGAGTTTTTTTTTTTAGCTTTTTGGTAAATTTGTATCCTAACAATTTTTGGTTTCTTCCTAACATTTTGAGTCTAGATCATAAAATAAGTTTAGATGGATCTTTTGATTCTCTTTGAAGTGGTCTCTTATAAGCCCAAATTAGAGTACTATAGCTTAAGATATAATTGAAATATTAAAGCATTATCAACTAGAAATTCAATAGTCGGACAATTAAAGAATCGAGTTTCATTTAGAAAGGTAATGAAAAAGACTATTGAATTAATTGAGCAAGTGGATACAAAAGACTATTCAAACTATCTATGGGGTATTAGGAATCAAAATTTGAATATATATAGATGAAAAATAATAAGAATAAGAATTCGCAAAAATTTGACAAAATTAATCTTTAAGCTCACTTTTCTCCGATCCTTTCACCTAATACATGAAAAATAAAAAAAATTATATTATATTAGAATTTTTAGGCATACAATAAAAATGTGTCACTTTATATTTTTTAAAAGAATTTATAATTAATCTCATACACTTTCTAACACTAGTTCAATTCACTTTAATAATATTGTAATCCTAACTAGTGTTGATTAATTAAATAAAATTAATGTCAAAGAAATTAAATAAAATTAACAAATAATAATAGTAATGCAAGGTTTATGTTTTTTTTTCTGTTCAACTAGATTTATAATTTATGGTATGGTGGGCTCAAATTTAGAATTTTAAAATTTATGATTTTAAGGAAAATGTTAGATCTAAATTTAAGGTCTAAAGGGTCTAGGTTTTGGTGTTTTTTTAGTCTAAAAGTTTAAGGTTTTAGAAATTTATAAAAAGAAAAACTAAATTTATTAATTTTGGAGTTAAAAATAGTCATAAGAGTTCTATTTTTGCAAGAAAATAGTAATGAGAGTTAATTTGATTTTTTTCATATATTATATTAGTCATGCATTTTAAATAAAATATAATGTCACATATTATTATTGAGTGTTAAAAAATCAATTTTTAAAATCAACCAAACTCAAAACAAAATATAAAATAAAATAATAATAATATTAAATAGCATAATTCAAAAAATTAAAAGTGATGATTTATCATCTTACGGATTTAATTATTCATAAACACTATTTAAATTAAAAGTGATTATTTATCATCCAATGGATAAATTTTCATGGGACATGTTTCTCCCAAGAAGTATGTCCAATATGAAAGGTTGTGGCTCTTCAAATTTGTATTCATTGAGTGCATATAAATAGAGACATTATGGTGCTAACAAATTACACAATTACAATCAATCTTATTTTCAGAAACTAGAGTAAGAATTAGGGAATTACTCGATTTTGCTAATCAAAGGAAATTCAAAACTTCGTTGTATCCCGAGAGGACCTTTGTCTTAACCCTCTAGCAACTTTTTGTGGGGGCAAATAGTTCTATTTGGAAAGCGTAATCCGCGCCTCGAAGTCTATTGTTTATTTTCATATAAGTCTCCGATTTTATCGTCCCCACTCAATTATCCAACAATCAAAGAGAACTAAATTGGAGATGGCAACGGAGGCTACTACCAAATTCAAAGTGATGAACCAAGAGTTTGTAAAACTTGATCGATTTGAGGGTTCAAACTTTAATCATTGGAAAGACAACATGTTGTTCCTTCTTACCGTCTTAAATGTGGCGTACGTTATGGATCCAAACCTACAACCCGTGGAGGATCCCGCTCCCAATGCAAACTCCAAGAAAATTGCGAAAGTGGCTGAACTCAAGAAGAAGCGTGAAGAAGACAATTTCACATGTCGAGGACACATCTTCAACACATTGTCTAATCGATTGTGTGACTCCCCCAAATTCTCGAGGCAACATTCAAGTGTTGACCTGGGTTGGCGATGTATAAATTTATTTTTGGATTGAGTTTTTGTTGGAAATAATTTGGGTGAATTTTGGACCTTTTCTATAATAAATTAAGGATGTTGGGAAGCTTGTGTGAAGTAGGGGGAAGATGAATGGCTAATACGGTGATTTTACCATTTCTGGATAAAAATCTTCTCCCAATTAATGAGAAAAGATAGTTTGGTAGATTGAGGTATGGGATAAATTAGATTTTTCCCTATTTTTCCCTATATTATAATCACCCTATTATTTTTTTTTCTTTTTACATCTCTATATTCTTATTTTTATTTTTATTTTTTTCTTCTTTTCTCCATCTATATTTTTTTCTTTATCAAGTCTTGTAAAAGAAGAGAGATTTGAGTGAGTTCTCATCAATTTTTTTCATCCTCCAAATCTCAAAGAAGGTAAGAGTCTTGATCTAGTTTTTTTTTTCTTTTAAAAAGTTCCATGGAAGAAAAAAAATATCTATGTTATTCAAGGGTGAAGGTGGAGGTTTTGGGTGTTTGCAAGAGTTTGAGTTCAAGGAAGTCTCTACCCATCTTATCATATTTTATTTATTTATTTATTTAAAGTATGTATTTTTACATCCTATCAACTCTTATTTTTGTGGGAAATCTTGTGTGTTACATGCTTATTAGTTAAAAAGGGTGGTGAATCTTCTAAAGCTAAGGGTAAAGGCAAAGTGGTGGAGAGCTAGGCAAGAAACTTTGTTGGTGTTCTTCCATCAAGGTGGTAGTACCCTTTAACTCTCCTATACTTCTTGATAAGTTATAAATATGATGCTTGTGTGGTAATGCATGCTTGTTATATGTCTTTGGGTGGAAATCTTGTTTGAATGTTTTAAAATGAAGCTAAAAACTTACTTGTGAAATATGCTAGAAACATATTATTACATAAATAGTAAGTTCGAAAATTCACCATAAATTCTGTAAAAATAATTGGAATGATCTATACATCGTTGTAACCATGAGTCTGTCTAGTTTTGTTTAGAACAAACAGAGATCAATTTTGGTTTTTATTTTAAAAGATATGAATTTTTGAGTGTTGAAAGGTCATAAAAATCTGGCAGCAGAATTCTTATAAAACAGATTTAGCAATGATTTTGAAAAATCACCAAAACTTTCATAAGATAAAATAGGAAGCGAGCTTTATATCTATATAATTGTACAGATGTCTAGTTTCATTTAAAACAAACGATGCTCAATTTAAAATTATATATTAAGAGTTATTAATTTTTGAATGAGGAAAGGTCAAAATGTCAAGGTAGCAGACTGTTACATATCTTTAGTTAATATTTTAGCTAGAATGATAAGCAAACTGAAACGAGTATGAGACTCGAATGCCATAGTTTTATTTTTGTGATTATATGTTTGATGCTTTGTTTGCACTTAGCCTTCAGGCTCTAACCTAACTAGCGGCCATGAGTGGCGCTTGGGATAACCCTACGGACACCCAGGATTATTTGACTAACAGCCATGAGTGGCGCGAGACTATCCGGATACTTGTTTTCTTTTAGCAGTATGTGAAATCTAACAAGTTGGCCAAGTTTGATATGCAAGCGATTTGGTTATGTAGATCTAATGACTCATGTTTTAATTATTCGATACTCATGTCATGTTTCTATGTATACATTTGATTTGCATGCTTATATTTATGAATTGCTTGAAGTATGGTAGATTTTTTGTGTACCACTGAGCTTGTACAGCTCAGCCTTCGAATTTTCTTAATGTTCAGATTTGTAGACTTTTTTTCATGTCCGAGGAACATCATCGACGATAGACTCCTAGCATCACGTATTCAAAGTACAATACCTTATCTATTAGTGGGCATTGTATTCCTAAGGCCTTACTTGTATTTTGTTTTGTAAGTCTGTAACTCATTTATCATTTTTTTGTTATTTTGACTATTTCGATATATGATGATATTGGAGCTCCACATATTTTGTATAACTTTTTATTACTATTTTTAGTATAACTATATATGGTATTTTACTCTTATATAGAATGTATTTTAATGTTTTAAAATTATTTGAAAATTTTGCTAGGTTACTCCGGTGACTTGATGTAGTGTCTTAATAGTCGATACTCCTTATTCGGGTTTAGGGCATTACAGATTGTATGATCTTTACATGTCGATGCAATCCCTGGTGGAAATATGGAAAGCTCTTGAAGAGAAATACAACACCAAACAACAAGGTACTGATAAATTTTTAATGATAAAGTATTTCGCATTCAAAATGCTCGATAATATCCCGATCATAGATCAAGTCCATGAATTACAAGTCCTTGTAAGCAGGCTTCGTGACTTGAAAGTTGTTATTCCAGAATTGTTACAAGTCGGGGCTATCATCTCAAAGTTGCCCTCGTCTTGAAATAATTATAGAAAGAAATTTCTGCATATGGCAGAAGACTTCACTGTGGAGAAAATACTTATGCATTTGCGTATTAAAGAGGAAACTCAGAAGTGTGATGCGGTGTATCTTCCCCAAAGTTCCAAAGTGAACCATATGAGCGAGTCCAAGAACTCTTAAAATGGTAACCAAAAGGCCACACTGAGAACAAGAATGTGTAAGATAAGAAGAAAAAACCTCACAATTGTTATAATTGCAATAAAAAAGGACACTATATTAAGGATTGCAGACTTCTCAAAAAGAAACAAAATGCCACAACTTCCAAAGCTAATATGGTGGAAGACATGGACTTAGTGGCCATGGTTACAAAAGGAATCGAGAGTTTGGAAATTGGTATGATTACTGAACTCAAATATAGCCATGACTGATAAGTCCTGTAATTGCTGGCTCAACTCCGGAGCTACTGTCCATGTGTGTAATGATCGACAACAATTCAAGAGTTATGAACTAGTAACAAACCATGAAGTGCTTATGGGAAACTATCAATTAGTTAAGGTGCTCGGTCAAGGGATAGTGGAACTCAACTTCACATCTGGAGCGAAATTGACTTCAACCAATGTGCTGTATGTTCCCGATGTGATAAAGAATTTAGAGTCTGCAAGTATTCTGTGTAACAAGGGGCTCAAGATTATCTTGGAATCCGATAAGTTTGTCTTGCTTAAGGGTGATATATATGTAGGAAAAGGATATTGTAACGAGGGTATGTTCAAGTTAAGCATTGATATGAATAAAGTTAATTCTTCTGCTTATATTGTTGAATCTTATCCTTTGCAGCATGCGCGTTTAATAAATTTTAATTTTAAAACTTTGCAATATATGAAAAAAATGGTTATATAAGTCTAAGTAATGATGACTTTTTGGATAAATGTGAAATTTGTATTCAATCAAAAATTACCAAGAAGTCATTTCCTAGTAAGTGTGAAAGGAATTTGCAAGTGTTAGATTTAATTCATTCGGATGTTTGTGAATTAAATGGAACACTAACAAGAGGTGGAAAACAATATTTTATCACTTTTATAGGCGAATTCTCTAGATTTACTTATGTGTATCTCATGAGAAGTAAAAATAATACTTTTGATATGTTTAAATGTTTTAAAAATGAGGTTGAGAATTTGTTTAGTAAGAAAATCAAAGTGCTTCGTAGTGATAAAGGTGGTGAATATTTTTCAAATGAATTAAATGTATTTCGTGAGGAATAAGGTGTGGTACATGAGTGTTCCACGCCTTATACTCTACAACAAAATGGTTTGGCGGAAAGAAAGAATTGTATTTTAGTAGATATGGTTAACTTGATGTTGTTAAATGCTAAACTTCCATATAATTTATGGGGTGAAGCATTATTGACTGCGTGTTATATTATTAACAGAATACCATCGAGAAAATTCAAAGTATCTCCATATGAGTTATGGAAGGGTCAGATGCCAAACTTAGATTATTTCAAAGTGTAGAGGTGTTTAGCTTATTATAGAGTTCCCAACCAATGGAGAACAAAGTTAGGTCCTAGAGTTGTCAAGGGTGCATTCGTTGGATATGCCCAACACTTTAAGGTTTATCGTGTTCTTGACTTAGTGTCAATTACGATAACTGAAACAAGAGATGTTGTATTTATTGAAAATAAGGTTTTTAATGATTCAACAAATTCAAAAAAAGAATATCAACCAATGATCTCAAGTGATCAAACCAAAAGAAGTCTTTGTGATAATAAGGATACGGAGCTGAGAAAAAGTCAAAGAGTGAGAAAAGTAAAGGACTTTGGTCCTGATTTCATTTCCTCGCAATCTCTAGCATTCTTTGTTGAGGGAAATAGAGAATCTGTAATTAGAAAGATCCTCATAATGTTTTATGTAGATGATGATCCACAATCCTATGGTGAAGCCATGACTTCTAGGAATGCAGCATTTTGGAAGGAGGCGATCAATGATGAAATGGATTCAATATTATCCAACAATATTTGGATTCTAGTTTATCTTCCTTAAGGATCGAAGCCTATCGGGTGTAAATGGGTGTTTAAAAGGAAGAATACTCCTACAAGGGGTTCTCCAACCTTGAAGGTTAGGTTCGCGGCTAAAGGATTTAATCAAAAAGAAGGCCTAGATTATTTTGACACTTATGCACTAGTGGCTAGGATGACCTCTATTCGAATTCTTATAGCACTTGCATCTACATAAGTTATATGTACATCAAATGGATGTTAAGATAACTTTTTTGAATTATGATATCAAAGAGGAAGTCTACATGGAGCAACTAGAAGGTTTTGTGCTTCCTGGGAATGAACATAAGGTGTGTAAGTTGATCAAATAATTATATGGTTTAAAACAAGCGCCTAAATAGTGGCATGAGAAATTTGACTCGGTTATCTTGTCATATGGTTTTTTACATAATGGTGTAGATAAATGTATTTACACTAAAATCATCGATAGATATGGTGTAATTATTTGTCTATATGTAGACAATTTGTTGATTTTTGGTACGAACATGGAAGGTGTTCATGAGACTAAGGAGTATCTAGCCTCGAAATTTAAAATGAAGGATCTCAACGAGGTAAATACATTTTTTAGATATAAAGGTGAAAAAACATGAAAAGGGCTTTGCACTAAGTCAATCCCACTACATCGAGAAAGTATTGGAAAAGTTTAAACACTTGAATATCAAGGATTTGAACACTCCATACGATTTGAACTTCAAGTTAAGTGAGAATAATGGTAGGGTTATAGCGCAACTTAAGTACACCAGTGCAATCGAAAGTCTAATGTATGCAATGCATTGCACTAGACCTGATATCGCATTTGTTGTATGCAAATTGGTAAGATTTACAAATTGTCCCAGTACTGATCATTGGAAAGGAATTTGTAGGATTTTTGGCTATCCTAAGAAAATAAAAAATTTGGGATTATTCTATAATGATAATCTCGCAGTACTAAAAGGTTACTCAGATGTAAGTTGGATTATAAGTCTAAGTGACAATAAGTCCACATCGGGATGGATTTTTACAATCGAAGGTGAAGCCATTAGTTGGGCCTCCAAGAAACAAACTTGCATCTGACATTCAACTTTAGAGGCTGAATTTATAGCCTTAGCAGCTACTGGAAAGGAAGCGGAATGGTTAAGAGATCTCTTGCTAGATATAAAGTTGTGGCCACAACGTAGGTTTGCCATTTCCGTATATTGTGATAGTGAGTCTACCATGTCTCGAGCATACAATAAGGTGTATAATGGAAAGTCAAGACATATAAATTTGAGACATGAGTATGTGAGACAATTGATTAAGGACGGTTTGATAACTGTTACCTATGTTAAGTCAATTGACAATTTAGCGAATCTATTGACAAAAGGTTTGTCAAGGGATTTGGTTAAGTGTAACAGTACCCCTTAACCCTAACCCGTTGCCGGAACAGGGTTACGAGGTATTACCAGAATTAAACACTAATAAACAAACAAAACTGAGTCATAAATCTTTATTTCAAGTTAATATTTATCAAATTCCACCTTTAAGTCCCTAAAATGGACCTATGAGTCCCAAAATAAGTTTAGAAAGTGATTTGGGATTAAACCAGGAACTTTGGAAACTTTTCCTTGAGAATAGGGACACACACCTGTGTGGGCTGGGACATGCCCGTGTGGCCTACCCGTGGGGCTCCCATGGCTGTGAGGCCAACCTGTGGGCAGATTTGACTTGCACACACGACCGTGGGATTAACCTGTAGGCAAGTCTGACTTTGCCACTCGGCTTAGGCACACGCCCATGTGGCTAGGCTGTGTGGAAACTTAATTTTTCACCATTTTTAAGCTATTTTCACATACAAAACACACCTAATTCATGCCCAAAACATTTACTTATAAATCTTGATCAAATAACATTCATCAAACCTATTCAAACTTAGCAAATTTTTATTCATTCATTTCATTACCTCTTAAGGATTATGCACCACATTTACATTCAAAATATAAAACATTTACAAGTGACAAACACCAAACCTAGTACATGCCACATTTTTAAAAGATAGATGCATCACCAAAATTGAGCTGAGGTCGGGATTGACTCGAATACTTGACTGAACTTCAACTTTATGTAACCTGCGCACGGGAAACAACCGTATGCTGAGTATTGGAAATACTCAGTGGTATTATCATAATTCAAATTATAAGAACAATAAAATATCATAACATACATAGATAATTAGCAAATCATACATACAAATCATATTTATAAATTCATACCAAACTATCATATTTCCATTATATCATTTCCAATGACAGATCCAATAAATCATCAATGAGATTTCATATAACTCATGAACCTTTGATTCATCTCTCAACCACATATAATTATTCAATTCACATTTCAGATATGAACACTTCATGAACCTTTGGTTCATACCTTCAATCTCTTTACAAATTTCATCTCACATTCCATCTTACAATATCACTTTCTCATTTCATTCAATAGCTCAATTAATCAAATTCATTTGATTTTATTATTTCACTTATTTTCCCCTATTAACATAACTCAGACTTTGGTAGATACACGGATCCAACCAAACACACCAGGATGGCTACCAACACCTTATCGGATAGTTCGAAGCAAATAAGTGACGACCAACGTCTTATCGGCTAAGCCGAAGCAAAGTGGCGACCAACGCCTCATCGAATCTATCCGAAGCAGTAATGACACACAAAGTCTCATCGACTCGAAGTCGAAGTATCCCTGAATTTTTCCTATCCTATGGCATGCCAACTATATCCACTAGGCCCGACTAGTTAATAGGGTATCAAATTACTTCCTCTATTTCAGTCAATTCACATCAATTGCACTTTGACCACATTTTCTCACATATTTCTCAATTCAAATTCATATGCATACCAACATTACTCAATTCAATCATACAATTCAATTTCACATACATATATTTATTCATCAAATAAATCTAATTCACATTCAACTTAAATATCAATATTTACCTCACATTCAAATTCCATACACATATATTAAAATTAAACATTTAATAAGAAATAACTTGAATTATGATAATACAAACCGATATTTTTCTCGAGCTAATCCTCGATTACTTTTTTCTTTCCCTTCGTATTCGACGTCTCGGTTTCCTTGTTTGCTACAAAAATTAGCATAAGTATAATTAATTAAAAACACACATATTTTATATAAAATAATAACTTTTCATGCAACTTTTTACCTAAATCCCAAATTTGTCCTAACCATTTTCATCTTCTTCCTTTTTACAATTCACATTATTTTCTTGTTCAATTTCCATCAAAACTTCAATATAACCATCAAATTTTCATCATTTTACCATAATTTCAAACTTATTTCAATTTAGCCCATAAACTCAAAACTTATAGCCTAGTTTACAATTTAGTCCTCTAATCAATTCTAATAAATGATTCTATCTATTTAATCCATAATTTTATCATTTGCTCAACATAAACCCTTTTCAAAAATCTATTAATTTTCAATATTTTCACATAAACTCAAAAGTATTCAACTCTAAGATTTCAAAAATATCAAAATCACAAGAAAAGGGCTTAATTAAACTTACCAATTAAAACTTCAAGCATTAAAACCCTAACTTTTCATTTTTCTTTTCTTTTCTTCTTTCTTTCTTTCTATTTCGCTTCTTCTCTGTAACTATTTCTATTCTTTTTCTTTTATCCTTTATTTTATTACATTATTTACTTAATTAATATTTAATTATAAAATATCTATATAATAACAAATAAAAATAATACATGTGTATTTATACACACATGTACACATGTGTTAATTTTTCACCATACAATTGTCACCGTTTGTAAATTATAATAATAATAATAATAAGTAAATATCTTTTACTTAATTTATAAGTAAATATATATATAACATACATTTGTACTAATAATTTAAATACACATGTATTTATTCTCTATCTTACACATTCACTAATTTGGTTTAATTACTAATTTAGTCCCTTATCATTTTTCTCTATTTTAAAATTAATCTTTTACGCTATATTCAATTTAATCCTTTCTACTTATTACTTCTAATTAAACTAAATTCACCTAATCAAAATCTAATTCAACCCATAACTAACTTCGTAAATATTTTTTTATAAATATTTATGAACTCATTTTCCTAAGACGGAAGCCCTAAACTCACTTTTTCAGTGCCCGTGAAATATGGGTCGTTACATTAAGAGTACCACCACTAAGATGGGATTAAAACCATTCTAATCATGTCATTGATAATGGAAACCCTACCTTGTTCTAGCCAAAAGTTAGTTTCAAGGTTCAATGGGTAATAACAAGTTATTGAGTGACAACATACAGTAACAATCAGGGTTTAGTGTTTATATTTTAGGAGGATGAGTTTTACTCTTAATGGATGTGTAATAGCCCGATTTTGGGCCTAGTCAGAACATTGTTTCGAGACCACAAATTCGATAAAGAAAATTTATTTTTATTATATTTTTATGGTCTAAAAATTCACGAGATGATTTTTTGAAAATTTCGTTCGAAAATTTTGACGTTTAGGCACTCAATTTGGTCAAAATAACTAAATTGTAAAAAGTGTAAAAGTTGAATTCTACATGCTAAAGGTGTCCAATTGTTATGAAATTTTAAATTCGAGGTCCTTAAATGGTAATTAGACCATTTGATAATTTTTGGACAAAAATGGACATGAAATGAGTGAAATAGAATATTTTTAAGTTAGGGGCATTTTGTTAATCTAGTAATTAAAATGAATTAAAAAGAAAATAAAAGCCAATATTTCTTGTCCATCTTCTTCCTTGGCCGAATATTATAAGAAAAAACCATGGCTAGGGTTTTCCAAGCTTCCAAGCTCGATTATAAGTCCGTTCTTGCTCTGTTTTAATGATTTTTACGTTTTTGAAATCCTCGTAACAAGATCTACCTATTTCTACCATTTATATGAGTTATGATGAAGGTCTAGGGTTTGACCCATGTTATAAATTTGTTCATTTTGATGTTTAATGGTAGATTATGCATGTTTATGGTTGGAGAAACAACTTTTGCTAAGTGATTTTGGGTGAAAATGCATAAAATGACTAATTTGTAAATGTTATAAAATATGTAGTAAAAGTGTGTCCTAATGAAAATTGTGGGCTGTTATAGTTATAAAAAAGATTTTTCTAGGCTTAAAATGAAAAGAAATTGAATAAATTTCATTTTCAAGCCTAGGGGTAAAAATATAAATATGACAAAGTTTAGGGGCAAAAACTTAATTTTTCCATAGTATGATTTTTGGATCACATTGACTAATGTGACTAATAAATAGACTAAATGTGATATTATAGATCAAAGAAAACGAGGTTCAGACCTAGAATGAGGGAAAAGACAGAAATTGACAGTTAGGTCCTTTTTCATCATTTTTGGTATCGAGGTAAGTTCGTGAGGTAATAATAATGCAATTTTATACTTGAATGTTAATGCTTGATATTACATGAATTGTAAGTACATGTGGAAATAATGTGACAATTTAATATATTTTGATGTGTTGACATTATGTGATAAATGTTTTATCATTATGTATGCTATGCCTAATGGTAGCTTTGTAAGTATGAATGATATTGGTCGTTATCCACGATGTTACGAGCAAGTACGATGGAGATGTTATGTACATGTGAGAAAGAAACTCGTTTGAACCTTAGGAATAATTTAGTATACAAGTGACATGTCACTAGGAATTAAGAAATCTGAACTCATTGAGTTGTTCTGGGTTCGTGATATGTATGTGGCATCCGAGCTAGTTGAGTTGGTCTGAGTTTATAATGGATGCGATACATGTAATTGGGTTCCAGGCAATGGTTTTGTGTGTCCTACCGGTGGCTAGGTAATCCTTGAGTGGGTCAAATACTTGACAGCTTGTGTGAGTAGCCTGTGTAGTTACACCTTGACCGATAGCTTTTATGTACAGGCCTGTGAGTAGCTCCATTGCGAGCATTACATGTTATGAGGTAGCTCTGGCTACGTATGTATATGTGGCACTTATGTGCAAACTTTCTGCGTAACCAATAGTATTCCGAGTGTTCAACGGGTAATGCAATGGATGATGTGATGAAAGTCCCAATGAGGGCATGTTAAAAAAAGGTGTGGTTATATGATATACTACGAGTGAGTCAGGTATGTACGCTAAACTCATGAGTAATGCTTCGGTAAATGATGATTTGTGATAAGGATGTATATATATCTGTATATATGATAAACAAGTAAAAAGGTTTGAATGGTGAACAATCTTTATGCTTATGGTCATTGAGACTTTGAAATGTTGAGACCTCGGTGAGCTAAGATGTATGAATTATGATTGTGGATTTTATTGCAATATCATGCTAACTTACATTGTGTAATTGAACATAGAATCCATGAAATGGTGAGTTCATGATGAGTTGAAAATGAACTTATGGTAGTTATCATCATATTGTACTAAAACAGTTTTGGATTGTAGCAGTAGTCCGACTTTGAAAATCCACCAAAATTGTGGAAATCGAATTAGAGACTGAATAAGATATGAAATTAAAGCTTATTGAGTCTGGTTTCACATAGAGAAATGATGTAAGCAAAATAATTTCATATTATGAGATATTTGAATTTTTGTGAGATAGGGTCAGAGTGATTTCAGGCTCCCTATCTTAACTTTGGAAAATCACTAAAAATTGTACAAGAATAATTATGGGTTAGAACTGATATGAATAAATTCTTAATGAGTCTATTTTCAAGAGAAATAGACGGGAACATCATCTGAATCCGGTACTAAGAGATAAATAAATTTTAGTGAAGAAAGGTCGAAACTGTCAAATAGCAGAACAGGGGTAACTTTAGAGAAGAAACTGTACTTATTGGCTAATCCATAAATTTTGAAAATTTTATGGTAGAAAGATATACAAGTTTAGTTTCAAATTATTTTAACGGATCTAAATTTAGAATTCTATAGCTCAATTTATAAATAATTTAGTGACTATGACTCGAGCAGACAGCTTGACTGGAATATGAGCAAATTGTGGAATTATGTGCAATTTCGATTGTGTTACCATGAGAACATGTTGTAAGAATTTGGCAAAACCACGTTAATAAATTGCTTATTATTATTTTCGTATGGGCTTACTAGGCTATAAAGCTTACCCCTCTCATTTCTATTTCTCTCAGTGTTGTCAGGTTAGCTCAAGGTTGGACATTATCGGAGGCAGCATCACACTATCAAATTATCAAGTTGCGGTATTAATAAACGTTAAGTGTTTTCAAGTGAGTGATATGTATAGAGACTTAGTACTTTATGACATGTGTTTCATGATTTGGCCAATTGAGTTGGCTTATAATGATTCATTTGTATAGAGCCAAGAGATATGGCTTATATTTGATCATTGGGTTGTAAACCTAATTGATTTTGCATGACTACTCTAATGTCTTGATGATGTGCATGTTGTGATGGCTTGTTATCAATGGATGTATGATATGGTATGCATATTTGATGGATGAATTTTGATCAATAGATGTGACCATATTCTTAGTATAAAAGTGTAAATTTAGAGTAAGTTAATGAATATGACAAGGCCAAATGAATATGGTTTGGTATGTCTAGACTTTATATAAAATGAGTATGAGAAACATGATTATGATGACATTCAAATGCTATGGTTGTGACTTAATTGAGGATGTTTAGTCACTAAATGGATGCCATGTTATATGCCTTTGATGTTGTATAAGTGTGTGAGGGATTAAGGTTGACCAAAGCTTGGAAAATAGCCTAAGTGTTGACCACACGGGCAGAGACAAGGCCATGTGTCTCAGCCGTGTGGGGGACACGACCTTAGTACACGGGCGTGTGACTTGGCCGTGTGACCCTAAATGTTTGTTGATGTCATAAACATAGAGTTACACAGGCTGAGGACACGGGCGTGTGTGAGACCACACGGCCTACCCACACGGGCATGTGACTCTCCAAACATGGAAATTTTCCTAAGTGTTGTAAATTTTTTTAGAAATTCTCGATTTAATCCCAAATCACTTTCGGTGTATGTTTTGGGCCTCGTAGGCCCGTATAAAGGACAATATACATGTGTTTGAATGTTTTTAAATTGAATAAAATTTTATGGCCCAATTTTATGAAATTGTGTATGTTTAAGTCCGGTAATGCCTCTTATCTTATCTCGGCCCTGGGTACGGGTAAAGGGTGTTACAGGATGGACATTAATTGTCATGAAATCCACCTATTGTAACGACCCGATAGTCACGGGTATTAGAAAGTTGGTTGTGTGGTTAATTAGGTTTTGATTAGGTGAATTTATTAAATTAAAAGTAATTAGGTATAAGGACTAGATTGCATATAGGGAGAAAGTTGAATTATAGATTAGTGAAAAGTGAAGGGACTAAATAAGTAATTAAGCCATAAATTGACGAGTTTATGGTGATTGAGTGTACATGTGTAAAAATAATTTACATATGTATAGAATAATAAATAAGTATTACTTAAAATTTAAGTAATATATATTATATATTATAATAATAAAGTAAATAAAATAAAAAGAATAGAAAAAGAAACAAAGTTAAAAACGAAATAGAGATGAAAAGAGAAAGAGAAAGAAAAGGAAAAAAAAGTTAGGGATTTCAAAGTTCAAAGCTTAATAAGTAAGTTAATTTAGTCCCTTTTTCTTGTAATTTTTATGTTTTTAGAATCCTAGAACTAAATACTACTTAATCCATGTCAAAATTTCAGAAATTATTGAGTTTTTAAATGTTGTTTATTTTGAATAAATAGAGTATTAGGGACTAAATTGATAGATTTTTAAGTTAGAAATAGAAAAGGGGTTGAATTGTAGGATAAATTATAAGTTTTGAGTAATAGGGACTAAATTGTAAAAATTTTGAAATTTAGGGATTTTAATGAAATTAGAGATTTAAATTTAGTTTAAAGTGGAAATTGAATGAAAATATAGAATTAAGTGTGAAGAAATAAAGTAGTCTTGGTTTAGGGACTAAATTGGAATTTAGGCAAATGTTGAATAAAAATTGAATTATTTAATGTAAAATTGTATTGTATTGATGAATTTTAATTGTTTCAATTATGAAGCTAACATTGTGTTGAAAACCTCGGTTAAGAAAAGAAAAGATAAAGTTGACGAGGAGTAGCTCGGAAGTTCTAGTTTGTATTTCTATAATCCGAATCTAAATATTAATTGTTATATTTTTTTATTTAATATTTATGGTAAGTGAATGAGATGAGTAATTAGCATTTTGATATTGATTTGAATGTATGTGAATTTGTGATTAATGTGAAATTTGAATATTGGATAATTGTGGCAATTGAAAAGTGAATTGAAACCCTATTAACTGTATAGGGCTGAGTCGGATATAGATGGCATGCCATATGATTGGAAGAGTTTAGGGATACTTCGACTTCAAGTCGATGAGACACTGGGTGTCAAGTTATTATTTCGGATAAATTTGATGAGGTACTGGGTACCAATTTACTTCGGCATAGCCGATGAGACACTGGGTGTCATTTTATTACTTCGAATTATCCGACGAGGCACTGGGTTCCAAACTGCTGTGTTTTGGTTGGATTCGTGTATCCGTCCGAGTCTGAGTTGTATTAATAGAGGTAATTGAATAAAACAGTGTTATGATTGATATTGAAAGGTGAATTGAAATATGGTTAGAGACATATGAATTGTGTATTTATGAATTGGATATGAATGAATAATATTTTTGTTCAAATGATCTGTGTTAATATTGTGAAAAACTATCTGGAATAGCAAATGATAAGAATGAAATTTGTTATAAATGCTTTATCTATGAATCGATTAATTGTATTATTATGGTTATTTTATGATTTAATGTGTATGTTATAATATTTTACCTTTAAGCGTACAGTTTGTTTCCGTGTGCAGGTTAGGTTAAAGTCAGATTGCCGATTCAGCATCCATCAACGATCCCGAACTCAAAACATGATGATGTATATTTCTTTTTGTGTCGGCATGTATCTAGGATGTCTTATGCTTGTCATTTTGGGAAGTGAATGTAATTGAGGTTATATGATAATATTGGCTACTTATATACATGATTATATGAGTTATGTTGAAATTTAATATGGAATGTTAAGTTGATGCATAAATGAGTATGATATAGGAAAATTTGGGTTGAAATTGGCATAATTTCAGAATTGGCTTGAAAGATGTTATATTGGATTATTTTGATAAAATAAGTGAAGTAGCTATAAGAGTACATTGGCTAAGAAACTAGGATGATTGTTTTGACACGTTTTAAAGGTATTTAATCATGTTTTAAAGTGATTGAACATTTGGTTTTTGAGTTGCTTGGCATTCAACGTGGCAGGGAAGGGTAAACTTGATGTTTAAGGTTCATTTTGAGTCCACACGGCCAAACACACGGGCATGTGACTGGACCATGTAAGACACATGGCTAACACATGGGCGTGTGATTTGGCCATGTGTCCCTTGCAACTTAAAATTTTCAAAATAGAATGCTCAGGTATTTTCACACGGGTAGAGACATGGGCGTGTGTCTCAGTCGTGTGAGACATACGGCCTAGCACACGGGCATGTGCCCTAGCCGTGTGAAACTTGCACCTAATTTTCGAAAAATAATTTGACCACATGGCCTAGCACACGGGCTTGTGGTTGGCCATGTAACTCAAGTCAGAGAGTTACATGGGTCGGACATGGCCTAAGGCACAGGCGTGTCCCATGGCCACATGGGTATGTGTCCTCTGCACCTAGAAAAATTTTTAAAATTTTGTGAAAAATTCCCTGAGTACCCGATTTATTTCTGAAACATATTTTGGGCCTCGAGGGCTCATAAAAGGGACAATATGTTTAAATTATGATATGTATGTTAGATGATTATGTAATATTCATATGTGATCTAAAAAGTTTAGTAATGGCCCGTAAACCTGTTCTAGCGAAGGATAAAGGTTGAGATGTTACATCTAGTAGTATCAGAGCTTTGCAGGCTCAGTCGATTCTTAAACTAAATCGAGCTCGAAATTGAGCCTAGAGGTATATGCCATAAATGAGTCGAATTGAGTCGGGATTTGGATGTTGATATATATATATTTGTATTTGTTTTATAGTTGAAAATGTCGGAAGAATATATTGATAATATTGATCAAGAAATGTATATTGGAGATGATGATTTCCATGAATTAGATGAAACCGAGTCAGCAACACCGAGTGTTAACCCAATGGGTAATCAACCACTTAATGTCGAATGGGGTAATGTTTGAGAAAGGGATGAGTGACAGCTACTTAGAACTATTGCTGATACTCTTCAGCGAGTAGCGGGAATTGGATCTGCTACGACATCTACCCCTACTATTCGTCGGGCTCCAATTAAGGAATTACGTAAGTATGGTGCAATTGAAGTTTTGGGTTTGAAAGGAGTTGGTCCTTCCATAGCTGAAACTTGGATTGAATCTACAAAAAGAATTTTGCAGCCACTTGAGTGTACTCCACGAGAAAGTTTATTATGTGTTGTTTCTCTACTGTAAGGAGAAGCATATGTTTGGTGGGAGTCAGTAACACGCTATGTACCCGCAGAACAGGTATATTGGGAATTCTTTCAAAGAGAATTTTAAAAAAATATGTGGGTAAGTTGTATATTGAAGATAGAAAACAAGAGTTTTTTATATTAAAATAAGGTGAAATGTCTATAGTTGATTATGAACGGGAATTTTCATGACTTAGTAGATATGCTGTTGAATTTGTACCAGCCGAAGCTGACAGTTGCAAGCTATTTATGCGTGGTATACGCGATGAGCTACGAATGCAACTGGTATCACATAGAATCATTGAATTTGCAGATTTAGTTGAAAGGGCAAAAATGGTTAAACAAGTATTGGGTTTTGACAAAAAGGTTGAGAATACCCGTCCAGTTGGAAAACGTTCTGGAGCTACTAGTTCAAATCTACAGCCCAAAAGATCAAAAGAATCTTGAGGTAGTTGGAGATCAAGTTTTAAATTAGACAAAATTGATAGAAACCGTGAAAGACAGTTGATAGTCTCTACGGGTAGTGTAACGATCCATTTTCAGTGAAATCGAAACAGTGGTTTTGGGACCACAAATTCGATGTTTTAAAATTTATTTTAATATTATTTTTTGGTCTACAACATGATAGTATTATGGTATAACAATTTTGTTAAGAAATTTTATTGTTTGTGTGCTCAATTTATGAAAAAGGACTAAATCGCATAAAGTGTGAAAATTTTGTTCTATTAGCTAAATATTTTAAATAGCTATAGAACTTTAAAGTGGACCTCCTTATGTGGTTGTTAGATCACTAATTGAGTTAGTGGATGTGCATGGCATGGTATTTATGAAAATTTTAAAGTTAGGCAAGGGTAAATTGGTAAAAATGCTATTAATGAAAAAAGTAAAATAAAACAAAATAGTTATCATCTTCACAGATGCATGAGCTGAAAACTTCAGCAAATAATGGCCATTTGAGAGCTTGAAATTTTGACAAAAAAATCCCTTGCATGTAAGTGATCCCTTGACACGTTTTTGTTGATTTTTATGTTCTCGGGATCGTTGTAGCTTAATCTAGCTAAATAGGGGATTAGTTTTGCAAAATTATGGAAAACCTAGGGTCAATGAGAGCTTGTTAGTTATTTTTGAAGTTTAATGGAAGAAAATGAATCCTTGTTGTTAATTAAACAACTTTTGTTAAGTGAATTTTGTTTAAATTGTCAATTAGGGGTTAATTTGTGAAATATGAAAATTGTATGGTAAATGTTTGAATTTATGAATTATATGGGTTGATATGGGTGTATATGAAATTCGACTAGGCTTGGTTAGAGGCTAAATTGCATAAAAATTCATTTTATGAGCCTAAATTGTAAAATGGTCAAAAGTATAGGGGTAAAGTAGTATTTTGCTATAACATGGAATTTGTATAGAATTGATTAGAAATATGATTAAATAAGTTGAATTTGATTATATAGATCAAGAAAAGCAACATTCAGAACTAAATCGGGGAAAAGATAAAGTCGTGGATTAAACGATCATTTTCAGTCATTCGAGTTCAAGGTAAGTTCGTGTAATTATATTGTGTATTTATATACTTTAATTGAAATATATATGTATTTGGATTGAGTAATTACAGTGTATAATTATCAGAAGCATAACCGATATAGTACGAAGAATACCGAGCTCCGTTTGAACCTTAGGAATTTGTAGGATACAAATGACATGTCATTAGGGTTACCGGTTTGGTTGAGATCTTGCATTTGTTGTGGACTTTCCATAGCTCATGAGCTTATCGGTTTACAGGTCGTGAGAGCTTACCGATATTCAGCTCGACGGAGCTTACCGATTATCGCTCTTAAGAGCATACATGTACGAGAATTTATGGATTACAGTTCAGTACACCTCATGTGTACCACCCACGTATCTAACGATATTCTAAGTGGTTCAACGGGCATAGTGTTATTATGGGATTATACAAGTTGATACGAACTAGTACAGGTATTTAGATAGAGACTGTATATATATGGTATACGGATATACGGTATAGATGTTAATGTACATGGAATTCTAATAATTGTTGAATTCATATATGATTCTCGGTATTTACATGTATACATGGCTAACTTGATAAATAGTTATGTGATAGGCTTTGGCCAAATTGAATTGAGTATTTGTTTGAGTTACTTACCTCAATTTAAGGTTATATGGTAAGTTTAATTCTATGTTTTCACGAACTTACTAAGCTTAAATGCTTACTCCATTTTAACTTCCGTGTTTTATAGTAGTTCAGAAGCTCGCTCGATTCGGAAGTCATTGGAGATCTCGTCACACTATCAAACTCTCATTTTGGTGCTTTGGACTTTATATTTTGGGGTTAAATGGCATGTATAGGTGTTTTGGCTAATGTAACCTATATGTTTTTTTGTGTTTTGGCCATTTGATTTGGCATGAATATGTTTGGTGTTTGGTTATGTAAATGTGTATATATGAACTTATGGTATGTGTTGTACGGTTGCCATATGAATGCCTTGGTATGAGTTGGTATTTTGGGTACCAAATTGATGAAGTTGAAATGTGGTATGCATGTTACATTTAAGCACAAGGTCTCATATGTGAGGTTGACCATTTAAGTCTATTTTGGATATATTTTTGGCATGTTTTAAAGTGAGCAATTGAATGTATATGCTGATATCATGTTGTATGTGTGGTTAGTGCAATATATAAACTTGATATTGGTTGATTTTAAGTGCCTATTTATGTCATGGTTGTATGTGCATTGTTGAGCTTAGGTTGGCACCACTTTGGGTGAGAAAAATGGTTTGGAAAATAGCCTATTTTTGTCTACACAAGCAGAGACATGAGCATATGTCTCAGCCGTGTGTGACACACAGCCAGGTGACACGGCCGTGTGTCCCTTGATACTTCTTTAGAAACCAAGACAGTAGTGTAACATCCTGATTTTAGGCCTAGTCGAAATAGTGGTTTCGAGACCACAAATCTGAAGTAGAAATAATTATTCTATGAATGTGTTGAGGTCTATGATATGTTTGTATGGTTGTATGAAAGTTCCGTTAAGAAATTTTGTTGATAGAGTGTCCAATTTGATTTTTAGGACTAAATTGAAAAAGTTGCAAAATATGTGATTCTAGAAGCTTTAAGCATGAAATAGCTATGGATTATTAATTAGAGGACATTAAATAGCAACTTGACCTATTTCTATTTTTATGGACAAAAATGGGCATGAATAAGTAAAATTTGAAAATTTAGTAAAAAGGGCATTTTGGTCATTTGGTTAATAAAAGAATAAAAAGGGAAAATTAAGTCACCATAGCTAGGGTTTCTTCAACTTTCAAGCTTGATTGTAAGTGCATTCTAGCCCCGTTTTTAATGTTATTCACATTTTTGAAGTTGTTATCAACTGATCTTGCCGTTTCTACCATTTATTTGAGCTAGAGTTTATGTCTAGGGTTTGACCTATGTGTGACATGCATGTATTTTGATGTTTCATGGTAGAATATGAAAGTTTGATGTGTGATAAATATCTTTTACTAAGTGATTTTTCATGACACTTAAAAATGACCTATTTGTAAAAGTCGTAAAATGTATAGTAAAATATAATTTGATGAAAAATGTGGGCTGATATGAGCATGATATAGGTTCGGCTAGGCTTGGGTAACAAATAAAATGAGTACATTTCATTTTACGAGCCCAATGACTAATTTGTAAATATGTGAAAGTTTAGGGGCAAAACTATAATTTTTCCAAGGTATGGTTTTTGGGCTGATTTGAACAATGTGATTATTAAATGAGCTAAATGTGATAACTAAATCGAATTAGTTAGCCATATTTTGTACCGAGGTAAGTTCGTGTGTAAATAATGTAACTTACATTATGTATTTGATATTTTATTATTGCATGACTTGTACAATTATCATTATGGATTCATTCGGCAAAGATTAGATACGGCGAAATTCCCGGTTGAACCTTGGGAATAGTTAGGATACAAATTTCATGACATTAGGGTTATGAGTTTGCGTGTAAAACCATATATGAGATATGGCATCGTTATGAGATTTCATGTAGAACCATGTCTGGGACATGGCATCGACATGAGAATCGTGTAAGACTATAGTTGGGCTATTAGCATCGATATGAGATCTCATGTAAGACCATGTCTAAGATATGACATTGGTACGATTCTATGTGTATGTAATTCTCAAGTATCGTTTAGTATTCCAAGTGGTTCAACGGGTGATTTAAAGATTATGTCAAAGATGTGATATGGATGAAGTGGTACAGGTACGTATGCAAAACTCATGAGAAATGATTTCTGTTTAAGATGCATTATTGGTAAGAACGCAAATGAGTGAGATAAATCTATGATCACTTGATGATTTTGTGCTAATTTAAATTATGTTATGTGTATGTTATTGTATGTTTAAAGTTCATTGTTATTTACATACTAACTTACTAAGCTTAAAGCTTACCCTACTTTCTTTTTCATATCTTATAGTATCGCCAATCTAACTCGGGGATCGGAAGTAGTTGGAGCATCGATCACACTATCAATTTGATTGTTTGGGTATAATTGGTTTAGTTATTTTAAATATGGCATGTATAGGGACTTGGTCTTTTTGTGATATGTGTCATTATTGATTTGGCCAAATGTGTTGGCTTGTAATGGTAATTGATTCATTTTGTAAATGACCATTTGGTATTGGCTAATATTGGTTAAGTATATATACATATGATAATGCCTTCCATGGATGTGGTTATTGTATGATTTGTGATAATAAGTATGAGATGTTGTATGTGATATAAATTAGCATGAAATTGATGTGTGGATGTCTTGGTTGTGGCTAGATTGGTAGTGTGTATATGCTTAGATCGGAGTTGTTTGATGTTGTTTAGGTTGGTGCAAGTAAGAGTGGCAAAAAGGTTTGGTAAATAGCCTTATTTTTGTCCACACGGGTAGATATACGGGCGTGTGTGACACACGCCTTGCCCTATGGGTGTGTGATTTGGCCGTGTGTCCCCTGTATTGTAAATTTTAGCTTCGAGTTGGCCACACGGGCAGAGACACGACCGTGTGTCTCAGTTGTGTGAAGAACACGACCCAGGGACATGAGCGTGTGAATTCTACACCTATTTTAAGGAAAATTATGAAATTAAATTACCCACATGGCTTAGCACATGGGCGTGTCCCTTGGCTGTATGACCCGAATTTGTTGATGATGTCATAAACAGAGAGTTACAGGGGCTAAGGACAAGGACATGTCCTAAGTCACACGGGCGTGTAACCCTCCAAAACATGAAAATTTTCTAAGTGTTGTAAAAATTTTAAAAGTTCTCGGTTTAGTCCTGAAACGCTTCTAAGGCACGTTTTAGGCCTCGTAGGCTCGTTTAAAGGATGATATGAATGTTTATGAAAAGTTTTAAATTTGAGTGGAAATTCATGTCTCGATTTTGAATGTTCGTTTGAGTTTAAGTCCAATAATGCCTCATACCCTGTTCCGGTGTAGGAAACGGGTAAGGGGTGTTACAAGTAGCTTTACACGGTCTAGCACAAGAGCATGTGGTTTGGCCGTACGGCACAAGTTAGTATACCCTCTAGTTTTCACACAGCCTAACACACGGCCTAGCACATGGGCGTGTGAGGTCATTTCGAAGGGTACACGACTTGGCATATAGGCGTGTGGTCTGATCGTGTGGCCTAAGTTAGTGAGTTACATGGGATCAGACACGGGCTAAGACACAACCATGTGATCCCATTTCGAATACCCACACAGCCTGATACACGGGCGTGTCCCTTGGCCGTGTGAGACACAAAAATTGGCCACATAGGCGTGTGTCCCCTACACTTTGAAAATTTTCCATGTTTTCTAAAAAAAATTCCTTAAGTACTCGATTTAGTCTCAAACCACTTTTTAATGATTATTTTGGGTATCGAGGGCTCATATTAGGGACCTTATGAATGATTATAAATGGTTTTTGTTTTTAATGATAATTGCTTATGAAATGCTTGATTTTGTAAGTCTGGTAATACTTTTTAACCCTGTTTCGACGTCGGATACGGGTTAAGGGTGTTACATTTATTGGTATTAGAGCTACGATTTAGTCGATTCTCAGATAAACGTAGCGTATGTGGGTCTAGCTATACATGCCATTAACCTGTGATAGTGTGACATCTCCTGACAGTTTAAAATCATATCTTTCATATAGTAATGGAACCCAATCGAGTAGAGTTCAATGATGTTGAAAGGTAATAGGCCTGCCTCAGTTCGGGGGGCAACATCATCTGAGTCTAGACCCGTGTCTGAAAGTCGTGGAGGAGATGCTAATGAAGCCTTCTTCTAAATGATGAATGAACGATTTACTGAGTATGTTCGAACGAATTCTGCTGCTCAGCAGCCTCTACCCCCACCTTTTCCCCAACTGATTCCCATAGCTCCTCAAGTCTTAGAATCAGTGCGTTTGAGCAAATCGCCTGTTGATAAAATTCGAAAATATGAGGCTGAAGAATTTAAGGCTACAGTTGATGATGATCATGAGAAAGCCGAGTTCTGGCTAGAGAATACGATACGAGTATTTGATGAGTTGTCACGGGCACCATCAGAATGCGTTAAATGTATTGTGTCTCTTTTGAAGGATATCGCATATCAGTGGTGGAACACATTAGTATCTGTATTACCGAGAGAACGGGTCACATGGGAATTCTTTCAGGACAAGTTTAGAAAAAAGTACATTAGTTAGTGATTTCTTGATCAAAAGCACAATGAATTTCTAGAGTTGAAATAGGGTCATATGACTGTAACCGAGTATAAAAGAGAATTCGTGAGACTGAGTAAGTATGCCTGAGAGTGCATATCCACTGAAGAAATTATGTGTAAACGGTTTGAAGATGGGTTGAATGAAGACATCAAGCTTTTAGTCGGGATACTGGAAGTGAAAGAGTTTGTGGTGTTAGTCGGCAGAGCACACAAAGTCGAGGAGATTAGTCAAGAAAATCGAAAAGCCAACTTTGAAGCTAGAGATTTGAGAAAAAGATTTACGGGAAAGTCTCATCAATCAACATCGAAGAAATCTAAAGAACATCACTACCATTTTACTATTTCTACGGGGCATTCTAGTCAAGATAGAGGTGCGAGATACTCCACTCCTAAACCCTAGGCTACATTTGTAGCTAGCATGGGTAGTGTTAGAAATGCTAGACCCGATCGCAAGCACTGCAATAGGCCACATTATGTTGAGTGTCGGATGAGAAACGGAGCATGTTTTAAATGTGGTTCCTTCGACCACTACCTTAGAGATTGCCCTGAAAAGTCTGAGAAAGAAAAATCTCAAACTGTAAGGCCAAGCAATACATCTACTAGAAGAAGACCACCCCAAAATACTAGAAATGTGAGTGGTAGTCGAGGTGCAATGAGAAATTCTGCTGTAAGATCCGAGCCATGGGCGCCAGCTAGAGCTTATGCCATTCGCGCTCGTAAAGATGCGTCAGCGCCAAATGTTAGCACTGGTATATTTTCTCTTTATAACACTGATGTAACTACTTTGATAGATCCCGGATCAACCTATTCATATGCATGTACAAATTTACTATCTAGTAAGAGTTTACCTGTCGAGTCCATTAAATTTGTGGTTAAGGTATCGAACCCTTAGGTCAGTATGTTCTAATTGATAAAGTCTGTACGAATTGTCTTTTGATGACTCCGGGTTACTGTTTTTCGACTGATTTGATGCTTTTACTGTTTGATGAGTTTGATGTAATATTGAGTATGGATTGGATGACTATGCATCATGCTGTTGTGAACTGTAGATGAAAGATTATTGTATTAAAATGTCAGAACAGTGAGACTTTTCATATTGAATCTTATTGTTTAAGTGGTTTGCCTATTGTGATATCGTCTATGCTAGCACAGAGATATGTGAGAAAGGGTTGCAATGCTTATCTTATGTATGTGCTTGATACAAAGGTGTCAGAATCTAAGATTGAATCAATGCCAGTGTTTTTTGAATATTCATATGTGTTTCCAGAAGAGTTACCCGGGTTACCACCGACCAGAGAGGTTAAGTTTGCTACTGAGTTAGTACTGGAACATCACTGATATCGTTAGCTACGTATAGAATAGCTCCAAAAAAGTTGAATGAGTTAAAAGCTCAGTTGCAAGAGTTAACAGATAGAGGTTTTGCATGACCAAGTTTCTCGCCTTGGGGTGCACCAATTTTATTTGTGAAGAAGAAAGATGGATAAATGAGATTGTGCATTGATTATCGACCACTTAACAAGGTTACGATTAAGAATAAGTATGATTTGTCGAGAATTAATGATTTGTTCGATCAGTTGAAAGGAGCAATAGTATTTTCAAAGATTGATTTACGGTCTAGTTATTAATAATTGCGGGCTAAAGATTCGGATGTGCCAAAAACTGCATTCAGGACCAGGTACGGGCACTATGTATTTCTTATTATGTCATTTGGGTTAACTAATGCTCCTGCAGTTTTTATGGATTTGATGAATAGAATTTTTAAGCCATTTTTAGACAGATTCGTCATTGTATTCATTGATGATATTTTGATATATTCCTGAGATGAGTCTGAACATGTTGAACATTTGAGGATTGTGTTGCAAACCTTGAGAGATAAACAACTATTTGCTAAATTCAGCAAATGTGAGTTTTGGCTCCGAGAAGTTGGATTTTTAGGACACATTGTTTCAGCGGAAGGCATCAGAGTTGACCTGAGTAAGATTTCAACAGTTGTTGACTGGAAACCACCGAGACACATATCCAAGGTCAGAAGCTTCCTGGGATTAGCGGGATATTATCGGATATTTGTAAAAGGGTTCTCAAATGATAACTACACCAATGACTTGGTTATTGTAAAAAGATGTATAGTTTGAGTGGTCCGAAAATTGCTAATAGAATTTTAATCAGTTGAAAGGACTATTAATCGAAGCACCAGTTTTTGTTTAGCCAGAGTCGAGTAAAGAGTTTGTGATTTTCAGTGATGCATCATTGAATGGTTTGGGGTGTGTTTTAATACAAGAAGGCAAAGTGATAGCGTACGCTTCGAGATAGTTAAAAACGCATGAGAAAAATTATTTGACACACGATTTGAAGTTGGCTGCAATCGTGTTTGCGTTAAAAATTTGGCGACATCACTTATTTGGTGAGAAGTTCCACCTATTTACCGATCACAAGAGCCTGAAGTATTTTATGTCTTAGAAGATTTGAATTTGCGACAACGAATATGGCTTGAATTGTTGAAAGACTATGAGTTAGTGATTGATTATCACCTGGGGAAAGCAAATGTAGTCGTGGATGCCTTGAGTAGAAAATCTTTGTTTATTCTATGAGCGATGAATACGCAATTGAGCTTGTCTTATGATTGTTCGATTTTGGCTGAGCTAAAAGCTAGACCGATATTTTTACAACAAATTTGTGAGGCTCAAAAATGTGATAGTGAATTACAAGCTAAACGAGTATAGTATGAGTCGACTAATGATTTAGAATTTTGGATCAGATCTGATGATTGTTTGTTGTTCCGAGATAAAGTTTGTGTACCGAGGAATCCAGAAATTATACAAAAAATTTTGCACGAAGCTCACAGTGGTAATTTGTCTGTTCATCCGGGTAGTACTAAGATGTTTAGTGATTTGAAACATATGTACTGGTGGTGGGGTATAAAACGTGACATTTTTTATTCTGTGTCAAGATGTTTGATTTGTCAACAGGTTGAAGCCGAACATATAGTGCCTTCAGGACTATTACAGCTAGAGATGATACCAGAGTGGAAATGGGACAGAGTTATGATGGATTTCGTATTAGGATTACCTCTGTCTCTGAAAAAGAAAGATGCTATATGGGTTGTTGTTGACCGTTTGACGAAGTCCACACATTTTATTTCAGTGCATACAAATTTCTCTCTTGCTAATTAGCTGAGTTGTATATTTTTTAGAATGTCAGATTGCACGGAGTAACAGTCTCTATTATTTCAGATAGAGATCCACAGTTTACTTCTCAATTTTGGAAAAAATTTTAAGAGGCTTTGCGTACGCGGTTGCATTTTAGCACTGCATTTCATCCTTAAACCAATAGTCAGTTTGAGAGAGTGATTCAGATTCTCGAGGATATGTTGCATTGGTGCGTTCTAGAGTTCGAAGGTAATTGGGAAAAATATTTACCGTTGGTTGATTTTGCATATAATAATAGCTTTCAATCGAGCATTAAGATGGCACCGTATGAAGCTCTACATGGTCGTAAATGCTGAACTCCATTGGACTAGACCGAGCTCAATGAGAAAAAGATACAAGGGGTTCATTTGATCCAAGAAACCAATGAGAAAGTAAAAGTGATTCGTGATAGTTTGAAAGCTGCATCAGATCGAAAAAAATCATACGCAAAATTGAAGCGTAAAGATATTGAATTTCAGGTCGGCGATAAGATGTTTCTGAAAGTATCACCTCGGAAAAGAATTCTTCGATTTGGTCGTAAAACAAAGTCGAGTCCCTAATTTATCGAACTGTATGAGGTTATCAAGAGAATCAGGCCAGTGGCTTATCGACTTGAGTTATCGTCAGAGGTTATGATTTAGTCCGACAATGTCGTATAACGAAGAACTGATCAGAATTTTAGATCGACAGATCAAAAAGTTGAGAAATAAAAGAATAGCCTTAGTGAAAGTTCTTTGGCATCGTCACGGGATTGAGGAGGCTACTTGGAAACCCAAGGAAACCATGAGAAAACATTACCCTAACCTATTTTCTGGTAAGATTTTTAAGGACGAAAATTCCGAAGGGGGAGAATTGTAACGACCCGTTTTCAGTGAAATCAGAACAGTGGTTTCAGGACCACAAATCTGATGTTGTAAAATTTTTAATATTATTTTGTCATCTACAACATTATAGCATTATGGTATAAAAATTTTGTTAATAAATTTTACCGTTTGTGTGTTCAATTTGTGAAAAATGACTAAATCGCATAAAATGAAAAAGTTGTTTTCTATTAGCTAAAGGTGTTAAATAGCTATAAAAAATTAAAGTGGAGGTCCTTATGTGGTAATTAAACCACTAATTTAGTTAGTGGATGTGCATGGCATGGTATTTGTGAAAATTTTAAAGTTAAGTAGGGGTAAATTGGTAAAAAGGCTATTAATGATAAAAATAAAATAAAATAAAATAGCTATCATCTTCACACATGCGTGAGCTTAAAATTTCAGCAAAGAATGGCCATTTGAGAGCTTGAAATTTTGACAAAGAAAATCCCTTCCTTGTAAGTGATCCCTTAACCTATTTTTGTTGATTTTTATGTTTTCGGGATTGTTGTAGCTTAATCTAGCTAAATAGGGGATTAATTTGCAAAATGATGGAAAACCTAAGGTTTTACAATGAAATCATGTTAGTTGTTTTTGAAGTTAAATGGAAGAAAATGAATCCTTATTGCTAATTAAACAACTTTTGTTAAGTGAGTTTTATTTAAATTGTCAATTAGGGGTTAATATGTGAAATATGAAAATTGTATGGTAAATGTTTGAATTTATGAATTATATGGGCTGATATGGGTGTATATGAAATTCGGTTAGGCTTGGTTAGGGGTTAAATTGCATAAAAATTTATTTTACGAGCCTAGGGACTAAATTGTAAAAAGGTCAACAGTATAGGGGCAAAGTAGTAATTTTTCCATAACATGGAATTTGTATGGAATTGATTAGAAATATGATTAAATAAGTTAAATTTAATTATATAGATCAAGAAAAGCAACATTCAAAACTAAATTGGGGAAAAGATATAAACGGTCATTTTCAGTCATTCGAGTTCGAGGTAAGTTTGTGCAATTATATTGTGTATTTATATACTTTAATTGAAATATATATTTATTTGGATTGAGTAATTTCGTTGTATAATCATCGAATGCACAACCGATATAGTTCGAAGAATACGAAGCCTCGTTTGAATCTTAGGAATTCGCAGGATACAAATGACATGTCGTTAGGGTTACCGTTTTGGTTGAGATCCTGCATTTGTTGTGGACGCGTCACAGATCTTTTGAGCTTACCGATTTACAGATAGTGAGAGCTTATCGATATTCAGCTCGAAGGAGCTTACCAATTATCGCTCTTAGGAGCATACATGTACGAGAATTGATGGATTACAGTTCAGTACACCTCGTGTGTACTACCCGCATATTTAACGATATTCTAAGTGGTTCAATGGGCATAGAATTATTATGGGATTATACAAGTTGATACGAACTAGTACAGGTATTTACATGAAGATTGTATATATATGGTATACGTATATACGGAATAGATGTTACATGTATATGGAATTCTAATAATTGTTGAATTCATATATGATTCCCGATATTTACATGTATACATGGCTAACTTGATGAATGGTTATGTGATAGGCTTTGGCCAAATTGAATTGAGTATTGCTTTGAGTTACTTACCTAAATTTAAGGTTATATGGTAAGATTAGTTCTATTTTTTCACGAACTTACTAAGCTTAAATGCTTACTCTGTTTTAATTTCCATGTTTTATAGTGGTTTGGAAGCTCGCTCGATTCGAAAGTCTTCGGAGATCGCGTCACACTATCAAACTCTTATTTTGGTACTTTGTACTTCATATTTTGGGGTTAAATGGCATGTATATGTAATGACCCGAAATTTACGATTATAGGAAAGTGTATCTTCGGGCTTTTGTTTTTGAAAAATGGATTCATAAATATTTATTAAAAATATTTATGAAGTTAATTGTGTGGTCAATTAGGTTTTGGTTAGGTGAATTAGCTTGAATTATGAGGGTCATTAGGTATAAAGACTAAATTGAATAAAGGGTAAAAGTTTAATTATAGATTAAAGGAAAAGTGAAGGGACTAATTTAGTAATTAAATCATATGTGACAAGTGTATGGAAAATATAATTCCATGTGTATATAGAATGTACATATATTTATTTATATTATATATATGCATACTTAATATTTAAGTACATATAAATATTATTATTTTATTATTTTATATTATATTATATAATTAAAACATAAAATAAAGAAACAATAGAAATAAAAAGAACAAAAGAAAGGGACGAAACAAAGAGAAAAGAAAAAGAGAGAAAAAGAAGGAAATTAGGGTTTTAAAGGTTCAAACTTAAATTGGTAAGTCCATTTAGCCCATTTTCTTGTAATTTTGATGTTTTTAGAATCCTAGAACAAAATACTACTTGATTTATGTTGAAATTTTAAAAGTTAGTGGTTTTTTAGGTGTTGTTTATGTTGAATAAATTGAAGTTGATAAACCGTAATTTATACATATTTTTACCCCATGCTTAACGCATTTTATGGATGATTTTCCTTTAGAATTGGTGAATTCGATGCTCCTAATGCTTTAATTTCATGTTTTATACTTAGGAGAGCATAGAAGATCAAAAGGAACGAGAAACGGACCGAAAATGGAGAAAATGGGCGAAAGTACAAAATCGACACAGCCTGGACCTCCTTACACGGGCAAACGACACGGCCGTGTCAATTTGGCAGGCTCGAGCACGGCCTGAAGTAGTTGCACACGGGCTTGTCCCTGTCGAGCCCAAGTTGAATCCAATTCGAAAAAGGCTAATTTTGAGGGCTCTTAGGCATTCCAAAGCCTATAAATATACCCTAGAGGAGGAAAAAAATGGGAGACACAGAATAGGGAGTAAGGAATTACTCCAAGGAAGCCGATTGATCCATCTCAGAAGCCGGATTCTCTATCAAGACTGAAGATCTCTCCTCAATTTCCCCTTCAGGAGTTTTGGGTTTTCTTTATGTTTTGTATTCTTTATTATTCTAAGATGTTTTCTTATTTAGTTATGAACTAAAACCCCTAAATACCTAAGAGGAATGAAACCTAAGACGAATCTTGTTATTATTTTCTGAATTGTATGATAAATTTTTAACTTGTTCTTAATTATGTGTTCTTAATTCTTGTTTTGATATCCCAGGATACTGATTCAAGATAAGCTCTTATTTAGAGGAGAAATAGACCCTGTCTAATAGTACATTTGTCATAATTAAGCGGAGTTGTTTGCGTGCCTAGACATAGGGTGACAAGATTTTGCCGGATTAGGGTGAAACCTAATAAGGGGATCCATAGATCGAGTTAATGCAACCCTAGGGTGTTAATTAGAGAAAGGTCTCAATTATTCAATCTAGAGATTAGACGTTATTAGTCTTGAATAGGGATAATAACATAACTTAGGGATTTCTACTGAATAAGTTAAATGAATAAATCGTCCGATTCGGAGCCAGAATAACAAGTACAGTCTAGGTGCATTTTTCCTTAGGTATTGTCTTAATTCAATCAATTTTCCCAAAAGCAATTCCCCAATTCTATTCTCTGTGAATTTTTTGTTTAGATAATTAGTTAGTCAAAACAAAAACATCTTTATTCTTAGGCTAGATAATAAAAAGACAGTCATTACTAGTACTTTTAGTTCCTTTGGGTTCGACAATCTGATCTTGCTAAAACTATACTACTGTTTGATAGGTACACTTGCCTACGTCGCGATAATAGTTAGTTTCAAGAATGATTAATTTATAAATATTTAAAATCTATCACGAAATCACGCGATCAGAAGTATTAGGGGTTAAATTGATAGAATTGAGAAAATGATTGAATTGTAGAATAAATTATAAGTTTGAAGTAATAGGGACTAAACTGTGAAATTTGAGAGCTGAAATTAGTTTAAAGTGGGAATGGAATGAAAATATGGAATTAGTTTTAAAGAAAATAAAATTAGATTTGATTAAGGACTAAATTGGAATTTAGGCAAAAGTTGTGTATAAATTGAAATATTCAATGTTAAATTGTGTTGTACTGATGATTTTTAATTGTTTTAATTCCTAGCTAACGTTGAGCCGAAAACCTCAACTAAGAAAGGAAAAGACAAGATTAACGAGGAGTAGCTTGAGAATTATTGTTTGTATTTCTATAATCTGAATTTAATAATTTTTGTTGTATTTATTATTTAATATGTATGGTAAGTGGAATTGAGGTAAGTATTGGTATTGTAGTAATAAAATGAAATGAATTGAATTATAAGTATATGTGATTATTCGAATTGAAATGTATATTGGTTGAAATTGAAAAGTGATGTGAAACCCTATTAACTGTATCGGGCTGAGTCGAACATAGTTGGCAAGCCATAGGATTGGAAGTGTTTAGAGATACTTCCACTACGAGTCGATGAGACACTGGGTGTCAAATTATTACTTCAGATAAATTCGATGAGGTACTGCGTACCAATTTACTTCGGCATGGCCGATGAGACACTGGGTGTCAATCTATTATTTTGAATTATCTGGTGAGGCACTGGGTGCCATACTGGAGTATTTTGGTTAGATCCGTGTATCCTCCAAAATCCGAGTCTTGTTAATAGGAGTTAATAAATAAATTGGCAATATGAATGATATTAAATGATTTTGATAATGAAATTGGAATAGATATTGAATTGAATTGTTTAAATGGAAAACATGAATCATAGATTCATGGAAAGAATATTGATATTGATAGATGATTGTGATAATCAAGTTGAGAAAAGCTATTGAGATAGATATTGATGAAGATTTAATGTATGATAAATGATTTATCTATTGAATGATCAATTGAATGATTAAGAATTTTAGATTATTAAAATATTTATGTTTTATATTTTTATTTAAAACTTTCGGATTATAGAAATACCACTGAGTTTATACTTAACGTATGGTTTGTTTTCCGTGCGTAGGTTAGGTTGAAGTCAAATTGTTGAATCAGCTTCCAAGGCAGATCCTGAACTCAACGTGGTGAAGTAAATTTCTTTTTGGTAATGGCATGTACCTAGGATGTTTTATGTTGATCACTTTGGAAAAATGTTTGTAAATGATATTATGAAATAATATTTGGTTAGGTATTTATATAAATATATATGTTTTGTTAAGTTTACAATGTGGTATGTTTAAGTGAATGTGTAAATGAATTTGAAATAGGCAAATATTTGGGTTGAAATGGCTTGATATTAGATTTACTTAAATGAAGTATAATTGAATTGTTTTGATAGAAATATGTGAAGTATTTATATAAGCACATGGGTTAGGCACTTAGATTGTTTATTTTGATATGATTGAGTGTGTTTGATTGTGTTTTGAAGTGGATGAATAAATGGTTTTTGAATTGCTTGGTGTTTAAGATTTGCAAGGTTGGTAAACTTGGTGTATAAGACTGATTTAGAGTCAACACATCCTGGCACACAGGCGTGTGAAAAGACTGTGTAAGACACACAGCTAGCACAGTGTGTCCCCTACACCTTAAATTTTTCAAAACAGAATACTCAGGTATTACCACACGGGTAGAGACACAGGCGTGTGTCTCAACCGTGTGAGGAACACGGCCTAGCACACAGGTATGTGCCTTGGCTGTGTGAAAACTGCACTTAATCTTTGAAAAATAAATTAACTACACGGCCTAGCACACGAGCGTGTGACTTGGCTATGTGAGGTAAGTCAGGGAGTTGCACGGGATAGAACACGGCTTGAAGCATGGGCATGTCATAGGGTCACACGGGTGTGTGTACCCTGTACCTAGGAAAAAATTTTAAATTTCAAGAAAAATTTTTTGAACTTCCAATTAAGTCCCAATTTGTTTCAAACACGTGATTTGGTCCTCGATGGCTCAATAAAGGGAAATTATGATTAAATTATGATGTGTATGTTATATTATTATATGATTATTTGTATTTGTTCTAAAATGTTTGGTAATGCTCCGTAACCCTGTTTTGGCGACGAATAAGGGTTAAAAGGTGTTACAGTATAGGTGTTTTGGCTTGTAGCCTATATGTTTTGTTATGTTTTGGCCATTTGATTGGCATGGATATGGTTGGTGTTTGGTTATGTAAATGTGTATATATGACCGTATGGTATGTGTTGTATGGTTGCTATATGAATGCCTTGGTATGAGTTGGTATTGTGGGTACCAAATTGATGATGTTGAAATATGGTATGCATGTTGAATTTAGGCACAAGGTCTCATATGTGAGGTTGACCATTTAGGTCTATTTTGGATATATTTTTTGTATGTTTTAAAGTGAGCAATTGAATGTATATGCTGATATCATATTGTATGTATGGTTAGTGCATAATATAAACTTGATATTAGTTGGTTTTAAGTGCCTATTTATGCCATGGTTGTATGTGCATTATTGAGCTTAGGTTGGCACCACTTTGGGTGAGAAAAATGGCTTGGAAAATAGCCTATTTTTGTCCACACGGGCGTGTGTCTCAACTGTGTGTGACACACGGCCAAGTGACACAGCCGTGTGTCCCCTGATACTTTTTTAGAAACCAAGTCAGTAGCTTCATACGGCCCAGCACACGAGCATGTGGCTTGGCCGTGTTGCACAAGTCAGTATACCCTCCAGTTTTCACATGGCCTAACACATGGCCAAGCACACGGGCATGTGAGGTTATTTCGAAGGGTACACGACCTGGCACATGGACGTGTAGTCTGGCCATGTGACCCAAGTCAGTGAGTTACATAGGGTAAGACACGAGTTGAGACACGGCCATGTGATCCCATTTTGAATACCCACACGGACTAAGACATGGACGTGTCCCTTGATTATATGAGACACACAGTCTAGCCACACGGGCGTGTGTCCCCTGCACTTTGAAAATTTTCCATGTTTTCCAAAAAAAATTCCTTAAGTACTCGATTTAGTCCCAAATCACTTTTAATGTCTATTTTAGGCCTCAAGGGCTTGTATTAGAGACCTTATGAATGGTTTTTCTTTTGAATGATAATTTCTTATGACATGCTTGATTTTATAAGTTATAAGTCCAGAAATGCACCGTAACCCTATTTCGGCATCGGATACAAGTTAGGGGTGTTACAAGTAGTGTACAAGGTCCATCTCAAGATACTGAAATTCTGAATTGTGAACATTGTGGGAAAAAGCATCGAGGTGAATGTTGGAGATTGACTCGAGGCTGCTTTCGTTGTGGATCTACAGAGCATTTCGTTAGATATCTGTGCCTGCTTCTAGAGGTCGTGGATCAAGTCGAAGTGGTTTGTTTTCTAAAGGTGGTGCCAGAAAGGGAAATGATGTTGTTACCCAGCAATCAGAGGTCAAAACACTAGCTCGAGCTTATGTTGTTCGGATCTGTGAGGAGGGTGAAGCAAATGGTGTTGTGACAGATATATTTTTATTACATTCAAAACCTGCTTATGCTTTAATAGATCTGTGTTAGTGGATCAGGTTTGTAAGATATGTCCGTTAATGATACATAATATAACCTTCCATGTTGATTTGTTGATAATGCCATTTGGCGATTTTGATATAATTTTGGGAATGGATTGGCTTACGGAGCATGGGGTGATTTTGGACTATTGTAAAAAGAGGCTTGTTGTTCAGAGTGAAAATGGATATAAGATTGGGATGAATGGTATTCGAACCAGTAGGTCAACCCCTATTATTTCAGCAATACAAGCTAATAAACTTCTTCGTCAGGGTTGTGAAGCTTTTCTAGTTTATTTTATCAATTCAGATTCTATCAAAAGTCAATTAGTAAAATTTGAACTGTTTTTGAATTTCTTAATGTGTTTCTTGAAGACTTACAGGGATTACCACCAGATCGGGAGGTTGAATTTGCAATTGAAGTATTCCTTGGAACATCTCCGGTGTCAATACTCTCATATCGTATGTCACCTACGGAGTTAAAAGAATTAAAGGTACAACTACAGAACCTACTGGATCATGGTTTTATACGTCCTAGCACTTCACCTTGGGGAGCTTCAGTACTTTTTGTCAAAAAAAAGACGGTTCAATGCGGTTTTATATTGATTATCTTCAATTAAATAAGGTGACGATTAAGAATCGATATTCGTTACCCCTTATTGATGATTTATTTTATCAACTAAAGGGAGTTTCTGTCTTTTCAAAGATTGATATGAGATCGGGTTACTATCAGCTGAAAGTGAAAGAAAGTGATGTACCAAAAACAACATTTCGTACACGGTATAGTCATTATGAATTTGTAGTAATGCCTTTTGGATTGACAAATGCTCTAGTAGCATTTATGGATCTTATGAATCGTATTTTTCAACCATATCTAGATCAATTTGTGGTAGTTTTCATTGATGATATTCTAGTCTATTCGAAATTTGAATCTAAACATGAGCAATATCTCAAAATTATTTTGCAAATATTATGGGAGAAACGGTTATACAAAAAGCTTAGTAAATGTGAATCCTGGTTATCAGAGGTTGTATTCTTGGGGCATGTTGTCTTGGCAGAAGGAATTAGAGTTAATCCAAAAAAGATCGAGGCAATTGTTCAGTGGAGAGCACCGAGAAATGTGTCAAAAGTTTGTAGTTTCCTTGGACTAGCAGGTTATTACCGAAGATATGTAAATGGATTTTCGAAGATAGCCTTGCCGATGACAAAGTTGTTGCATAAGAATGTTCAGTTCGTTTGGGGCGATCAATGTCAAGAAAGTTTTGAGAAATTGAAACAAATGTTGACAGAAGCGTCGATTTTGACTTTACCAGAATCGAGGAAGGATTTTGTTATTTACAATGATGCTTCTTTGAACGGCCTTAGTTGTGTCTTGATGCAAGATGGAAAAGTAATTACTTATGCGTCTCGTCAACTGAAAACGCATGAACACAATTATCCGACGCACGATTTAGAGTTAGCTGTTGTGGTTTTTGCTCTAAAGATATAGAGACATTACTTGTATGGTGAGAAATGTTATATTTATATTGATAATAAAAGTCTTAAATATCTTTTATCTCAAAAAGAGTTAAATCTGAGATAGCGGCGTTGGATAGAGTATAGCAACATTGGATAAAGCTTTTAAAATATTTTGATTGTGTTATTGATTATCACGTTGGTAAAGCTAATGTTGTAGTTGATGCGTTGAGTAGAAAAGCAACGATTGAATTGCGAGCAATGTTTGCACAGCTTAGTATTAATGACGATGGAAGCCTATTGGCTGAATTAAGAATCAAACTGGTTATGTTTAATTGAATAAAGTCAGCACAGTTAGAAGATGACAAGTTAGTAAAGAAAACAGAAATGGTTCAGAATGGCATGTTAGAGAATTTCAGCATTGATGAACATGGTTGTTTGAGATTTCATAATCGAATTTGTGTCCCAGATGTTTTTGAATTAAAAGAGTTGATACTTCGTGAAGCCCATGACAGTCCTTTTGCTTTACATCCTGGAGGAACGAAAATGTATCGAAATCTATGAGAATCTTATTGGTGGCCTGGAATGAAAAGATATGTGGTTGAATATGTGGCTAAATGTTTAAATTGTTAGCAAGTTAAGGCAGGACATCAAGTTTCTACTGGATTACTTCAGCGTATTAATATTCCCGAATGGAATTGAGATTGTATCATGATAGATTTTGTAACGGGATTACCATTGTCGGCAAGTAAGAAAAATGCTATTTGGGTGATTATTGATCGACTTATGAAATTGGCTTATTTTATAGCAGTTAGAACTGATCGGTCACTTCAAAAACTTACTGAAGTTTATATTCAAGAAATTGTAAGATTGCACGGTAATCCTATATCGATAATCTCTGATTGGGATCCACGGTTGACATCGAGATTTTGAAAACAGTTGCTTGAACCTCTTGGTACATGACTTAACTTTAGCATAGTCTTTCATTCACAGACTGACGAACAACCTGAGCGGGTTATTCAGACTTTGGAAGATATGCTTCGTGCTTGTGATATTGATTTTGAATCCGGTTGGGAGCGTTATTTACCTTTGGCCGAATTGTATATAATAATAGTTTCCAATCGAGTATTCAAATGGCTCTGTTTGAAGTTTTATATGGTCGTAGATTTCGATCACCTATTTGTTGGATTGAATTGAATGAAAGAAAAATAGTTGGGCCAGAATTAATTCAAGAAACGGATGAGACTGCTAAGAAAATTCAATATAGATTGAAGGCAACTTTCGACAGATAGAAATCATATGCAGATCTGAAACGTTAGGATATTGAATATTCTGTCAGCAATAAAGTATTTCTCAAAGTTTCGCCTTGGTAGAAAATTTTGAGATTTGGTCGAAACAGAAAATTGAGTCCTCGTTTTATTAGCCCGCATGAGATCACGGAAAGAGTAGGACCAGTTGCATACCGTTTGGCTTTGCCTCTGAAATTACAAAAAATTCACGATTTTTTTCATGTATCAATGCTTAGAAGATATCGATCAGACCCCTCTCATGTTATTTCGACAGAGGATATTGAAATTCGACTTGATTTATCATATGAAGAAGAGTCAGTTGAGATTTTAGCACAAAAAGTAAAAGAGTTGCATAATAAGCGAGTTCGATTAGTAAAAATGTTATGGTGTAGTCATAGTGTTGAAGAAAAAACTTGGGAACTGGAAGAAATAATGAGATCTCAGTACCTCCATCTCTTTTCAGGTAAATTTTGAGGATGAAATTTATTAAAGAGGGAGAATTGTAACGACCCGATAGTCATAGGTGTAACACCCCTCGCCCATGCCCGACGTCGAGATAGGGTTCGAGGTGTTACCTGACTTAAACTCAATCAATCACACAAAAACCGTGCCGTAAAATTTCAATCAATTTGAAACTTTTCTTTTCACATGCAATTGTTCCATATATGGGCTTACGAGGCCCAAAACATACATCCGGGGTGGTTCGGGACCCAACTGAGAACTCATGAAAAACTTAGAAAATCTCTTGCATCAAGGCTTCACACGCCTGTGTGGGTATAGAGCACACGCTCGTGTATTAGGGACACGCCCGTGTCCCGAACCCGTGTCCAAAAACCTGAACATTTTGCCAAAACCACAAGACCAAGGCACCGCCCGTGTGCTATGACCTTGTCCTTCACTCGGCTAAGACACATGGTCGTGTCTCTTGCCCGTGTACTACTACCATGCATATTGACTTGAAAAACTTAGGTACAGGGGACACACGGTTGGACAACACGCCCAAGGGGGCAGACCGTATGTCACACACGGTTTAGACACACGCCCGTGTGTCTACCCGTGTGGACAATTACAAGGTTATTTTTCAAGCCATTTGTCACCCTCACAACATGTGCACACATACTTATCCAATAACATACAACATGGCATAAATGAGCTCTTAAACATCTACAAACGTGTTATGCTCAAGCCATTTTCTTATACAATAAATATCATAGAATTTGCTCACATCATTACCACATACTAGTCATAACTATCATTACATCACAAATCTCATGTCCATCACTAACCATACATAATCATTTCCACAAACCATTCATGAGGCATTATTAACTATTTACCAATCACCTAATCTTGCATCAGTTACTAACTCATTAATGAATCTCATTTCAATCTCTAGGCATACATGCTATAAGCCACATCACAAGAGATAGTATCATACATATATATATGAATAGACATTTAGGCCCACAACATCATTGGCCAACATAGGCCAATTCACATGGCTACAACACTTTATCAATACAAGCCAACACCTTTGGCTAAATCATAATATCACATACTCAACATTAAAACCCTATACATGCCATAGACTCGAAATACTAGGATTTACTTACACCAATAGCGTTAACTCAATAGTGTGATAATATCTCTGACGGCCTCCGACCGAGCAAACCTGGCAACCTTAGAGAACATGGGAAAGAAGGGGGGTAAGATTTACGTTTAGTAAGTTCATATGAAAACAATTAGCAGCTCATTTACATGTTTTATCAATGTTTACAACATATACTCAAGTTCACGAAAAGCTGTCTTCCTGAGCAATAGTCACTAAATTATTTATATCTTGAGCGAAAAAACTCCAAATTAAGTTCCATTAATTTTTCTTGAAACTAGACTCATGTACCTTTCTACCATAAATTTTCCAGAATTTTTGGTTTAGCAAATTAGTACATTTTATTTCTCAAACTTACCCCTAATTCACTGTCTGACAATTTAGACCTTTCTGCATTAAAGTTCAATTATCTCATAGCACAGGACTCAAATAAGGTTCTCATCTATTTCTCTTGAAACTAGACTCATTAAGGATTCTAATAATATAAATAATAACTTATAACCATTTTTTTACAATTTATAATTATTTTCTAAAATTAGAACAGGGGATCTCGAAGTTATTCTAACTCTATCCCATGTAACTTCAAATATCTCAGTATAGGAAATTCTTTTGCTTACATGATTTCTTTTATAAGAAACTAGACTCAATAAGATTTATTCTCATATTTTATTTAGATTCTAACTCATTTTCCACTATTTTTAGTGTATTTTCAAAGTTACACTACTGCAGTAACTCAAATCTGTCAAGGCTAAGTTACTCATAAGCTTAGTGTACATACTTGTACAACTTGTAACATAACTCAAGTACATACCTGTACCAACTCGTATTAAAGTATATTATCATACCTTCTTTAACATGCCCTCCTTAGGGCTTTCATCACATCATCCATTTCATTACCCGTTGAATACTCGGGATGCTAAAGGATGTTCGGAATTATCATACGCCGAATAGAATGCCCAAGGCCATGTCCCTCACATGGTCTTACATGGATCCACATATCGTTGCCATATCCCGGATATGGTCTTATACGAGGTTTCATGTTAGTGCCGATGCCATGTCCCGGACATGGTCTTATACTAGCACACATATCATCACATTTTCATTGAATCCTCACAAGTCAATTCCAATAGAGGCATACATCCACATTTTGTACAATATCAAGTATTAAGCACATCATAATGAAATTGAGCATTACTTTCATACAAACTTCTAATATTTTAGGCCATACACTTAATGCCATAACAATAAAGAATTTTAATTCAAGCATGATATTGCATTATTGTTACCATACGAACTTACCTCGATGCCTTAAAGGTAAAAAGGACGTAATCATCCCTTAATCGATTTCTTTCTGTTCTAAGTCCAAATCTCGATTTTCAACATCTAAAACATCACATTTAGCTTATTAAAACAATGTACTAATCAAATTAGTCCATTGACACACTTTGGAAAAATTTACAATTTTGCCCCTCTATTTTGCCAAAAATTACCAAATTGTCCCTAGGCTCGAAAAATTATTTTTATTCAATTTATTTACTCCTTAAGCCTAGATAAACCATTTTCATAACTATGGAAACTCACAAAAATCATTATCATACACACTAACACCTTATCTTACAACTTGGCAAACTAGCCATTTTTAAGGTGTTTTCATGCAATTTCTTTCACAAAAGTTGTTTATTAGACAACTAGGACTCATAATCTTCCATAAAAATCACAGAAAACAACACATTTACTCTCATGGAAAAACCCTAGACTCTTCATCATTTTGCAAACTAGACCCCTCCTATGAAAGCTCATGCTTTAGGGGTTCCAAAAATGTAAAAATCATCAAGAAACAACCAAATATCACTTACTTGTTAGGGCTTAAAGTGGTTGAAAGTTTAAAACTCAAAACCCCCATTCTTTGCTGCCATTTTCGTGAGGAAGAAGAAGAAATAAAAGAGAAATGACATTTTATTTCTTTTTCCTTATTTTATTACAAATTAGTCAATTAAAACACCTAAAAGCCACAAATTTTGGCTTTCTGACCAATTGGTCTCCCCTTGGCCGGCCGCATACTTAAAGAGGGTCTAGTTGCCCTTTAAATGCCTCCAATTTTAGTTCTCTAGTCTATTAACACATTTAGGCATTAACACACAACTTTTACCTTTTACGCGATTTAGTCCTTTTTCGAAATTGGACTAGAAATCGCTAAAATTAACTTACCAAAATTCACATGCACTTATAAAATTATATTATAACACATAAAATAATACTAAAATAATTTTCTCTGGCCTCGGAATAGTGGTTCCAAAACCACTATTCCGATTAGGCCCAAAATCGGGCTGTTACAACAGGTACCGAAAAGTGTACTCTCAGGTCTCCGTTTTTGTAAAACGGATTCGTAAATATTTATTAAAAATATTTACAAAGTTGGTTATGTGGTTAATTAGGTTTTGATTAGGTGAATTTGCTTAAATTAAGAGTAATTAAGTATAAGGACTAGATTGCATATAGAGAGAAAGTTGAATTATAGATTGGAGAAAAGTGAAGGGACTAAATAAGTAATTGAGCCATAAATTGATAAGTGTATGGTGATTGAGTGTACATGTGTAAAAATAATATACATATGTATAAAATAATAAATAAGTATTACTTAAACTTTAAGTAATATATACTATATATTATAATAATAATAACGTAAATAAAAGAAAAAGAAACAAAGTTAAAAATGAATTAGAGAAGAAAACAAAGAAAAGAAAAAGAGAAAAGCTAGGGATTTCAAAGTTCAAAGCTTAATTGTTAAGTCAATTTAGCCCGTTTTCTTGTAATTTCTATGTTTTTAGAATCCTAAAACTAAATACTACTTAATCCATGTCAAAATTTTAGAAATTATTGAGTTTTTAAATGTTTTTTATGTTGAATAAATAGAGTATTAGGGACTAAATTGATAGATTTTTAAGTTAGAAATGAAAAGGGGGTTGAATTGTAAGATAAATTATAAGTTTTAAGTAATAAGGACTAAATTGTGAAAATCTTGAAATTTATGGATTTTAGTGAAATTATAAAGTTAAATTTAGTTTAAAGTGGAAATTTAATGAAAATATAGAATTAATTGTGAAGAAACAAAGTAGTCTCGATTTAGGGACTAAATTGGAATTTAGGCAAATGTTGAATAAAATTGAAATATTCAATGTAAAATTGTATTGTATTGATGAATTTTAATTTTTTCAATTCTGTAGCTAACGTTGTTTTAGAAACCTCGATTAAAATAAAGAAAAGATAAAGTTGACGAGCAGTAGCTCGGAAGTTCTGGTTTGTATTTCTATAATCCGAATCTAAATATTAATTGTTGTATTTTTTATTTAATGTTTATGGTAAGTGATAAACCGTAAATTATATATATTTTTACCCCATTTTTAATGCATTTTATGGATGATTTTCCATTAGAATTGGTGAATTCGATGCTCCTAATGCTTTAATTTCATGTTTTATACTTCGGAGAGCATAGGAGAGCGAAAGGAACGAGAAACGGGCCAAAAACGGAGAAAATGGGCCAAAGTACAAAATCGACACAGCCTGGACCTCCTCACACGGGCAAACCACACGGTCGTGTCAATTTGGCAGGCTCAAACACGGCCTGAAGTAATCGAACATGGGCGTGTGCCACGGGCTTGTCCCTGCCGAGCCCAAGTTGAGTCCAATTTAGAAAAGGCCAATTTTGAGGGTTTTTAGGCATTCCAAAGCTTATAAATACACCCTAGAGGAGGAAAAAAATGAGACGGAGAAGGGGGAGTAAGGAATTACTCCAAGGAAGCCGATTGATCCATCTCAGAAGCCAGATTCATCATCAAGACTAAAGATCTCTCCTCAATTTCCCTTCAGGAGTTTTGGGTTTTCTTTATGTTTTGTATTCTTTATTCGTCTGAGATGTTTTCTTATTTAGTTATGAACTAAAACCCCTAAATACCTAAGGGGAATGAAACCTAAGATGAATTTGTTATTATTTTCTGAATCGTATGATAAATATTTAACTTGTTCTTAATTCTTGTTTTGATATCCCAGGATACTGATTCAAGACATGCTCTTATTCAGAGGAGGAATACACCCTGTCTAAGAGTACATTTGTCAAAATTAAGCGGAGTTGATTGCGCGCCTAGACATAGGGTGACAAGATTTTGCCAGATTAGGGTGAAACCTAATAAGGGGATCCATAGATCGAGTTAATGCAACCCTAGAGTGTTAATTAGAGAAAAGTCTCGGTTATTCAATCTAGGGATTAGACGTTATTAGTCTTGAATAGAGATAATAACATAACTTAGGGATCTCTACGGAACAAGTTGAATGAATAAATCGTCCGATTCGGAGCCAGAATAACAAGTAAAGTCTTGATGGATTTTTCCTTAGGTATTGTCTTAAGTCAATCGATTTTCCCCAAAAGAAATTCCCCAATTCTTTTCTTTGTGCATTCTTAGTTTAGATAATTAGTTAATTAAAACAAAACCTTATTATTCTTAGGCTAGATAATAAAAAGATAGTCATTACTAGTACTTTTAGTTCCTTTGGGTTTGACAATCCGGTCTTGCTAAAACTATACTACTATTCGATAGGTACACTTGCCTACATCACGATAATAGTTAGTTCAAGAACGAGTAATTATAAATATTTAAAACCTATCACGAAATCACGCGATCAGTAAGTGAATGAGGTGAGTAATTAGCATTTTGATATTGATTTGAATGTATATGAATTTGTGATTAATGTGAAATTTGAATATTGGATAATTGTGGCAATTGAAAAGTGAATTGAAACCCTATTAACTTTATCGGGCTGACTCTAATATAGATGGCATGCCATAAGATTGGAAGAGTTCAAGGATACTTCGGCTTCGAGTCGATGAGACACTGGGTGTCAAATTATTACTTCAGATAAATTCGATGAGGTACTGGGTACTAATTTACTTCGGCATAGCTGATGAGACACTGGGTCTCATTTTATTTCTTTAAATTATCCAATGAGGCATTGGGTACCAAACTGGTGTGTTTTGATTGGATTCGTGTATCCGCCGGAGTCTGAATCGTGTTAATAGGGGTAATTGAATAAAACAGTGTTATGATTGATATTGAATGGTGAATTGAAATATGATTAGAGACACATGAATTGTGTATTTATGAATTGGATATGAATGAACAATATTGTTGTTCAAATGATTTGTGTTAATATTGTGAAAAACTATCTGGGATAGCAAATGATACGAATTAAACGTGTTATAAGTGCTTTATTTATGAATTGATTAATTGTATGATTATGGTTATTTTATGAATTAATGTGTATGTTATAATATTTTACCTTTAAGAATTCGGATTATAAAAATACCACTGAGTTTATACTTAGCGTACGATTTGTTTCCCGTTTGCAGGTTAGGTTAAAGTCAGATTGCCGATTCCACATCCATCAACGATCCCGAACTCAAAACGTGGTGATGTATATTTCTTTTTGTGTCGGCATGTACCTAATATGTCTTATGCTTGTCATTTTGGGAAGTGAATGTAATTGAGGTTATAAAATAATATTGGTTACTTATATACATGATTGTATGAGTTATGTTGAAATTTAATATGGAATGTTAATTTGATGCATAAGAGAGCATGATATAGGCAAATTTGGGTTGAAATTGTCATAATTTCAGAATTGGCTTGAAAAGTGTTATACTGAATTGTTTTGATAAAATATATGAAGTACTTATAAGGGTACATTGGTTAGGAAACTAGGATGATTGTTTTGACACGTTTTAAATGTATTAAATCGTGTTTTAAAGTGATTAAATGATTGGTTTTTGAGTTGCTTGGTGTTCAAGGTTGCAGGGAAAGGTAAACTTGATGTTTAAGGTTCATTTTGAGTCCACACGGTACACGCGGGCATATGATTAGACCGTGTGAGACACACGACTAAGACATGGGCGTGTGATTTGGCCGTGTGTCCCCTACAACTTAAAATTTTCAAAACAGAATGCCTAGGTATTTTCACACGGACAGAGACACGAGCATGTGTCTCAGCTGTGTGAGACACACGGCCTAGCACACGGGTATGTGCCCTGGCCATGTGAAACCTGCACCTAATTTTCGAAAAATAAATTGACCACATGGCCTAGCATACGGGCGTGTGGCTGGCCTTATGACCTAAGTCAGAGAGTTACACAAGGTCGGACACGGCCTAAGGCACGGGCGTGTCCCATGGCCACATAGGCGTGTGTCCCCTACACCTAGAAATTTTTTTTGAAATTTTGTGAAAAATTCCCTTAGTACCCGATTTAGTCTCAATTTGTTTCTAAAACATATTTTGGGCCTCGAGGGCTCATAAAAGAGACGATATGTTTAAATTATGATATGTATGTTAGATGATTATGTAATATTCATATGTGATCTAAAAAGTCCAGCAATGCTCCGTAACCATATTCCGGCAACGGATAAGGGTTAGGGGGTGTTACACCTATATGGACATGAAGTGGTGCTACCACAACGAGATTTTCTTTATGGTTTTCTCTCGTACATGTTCATGAAACGGGATGAGCATATGGCCATAACGGTGCTAAAGCAAATTAAACTTTTACTCTAATACTTTACGGTTATTTGTGAAAATTTTCCAGTATTGATTTTAAAAGTGATGCTTCAAGCGACTAGCTACCATTCACTTTGTTGATTATTTGAGAGTTTGCACTAAAGGAAAATTCAATCTACAGACACCTTTCTTTATGCATAATCGTTGTGTACTTATTTTCTAGAATTAACAATCTAGTAGGGGATTGTTGGAAATTATAGATTGCAAATTAATTCTTCATGAGCACTATTCAAATTAAAATTGATGATTTATCATTCAATGGATACATTTCCATGGGACATGTTTCTCCGAAGAAATATGTCAAATATAAAGGGTTGTGGCTCTTTAAAATTGTATTCATTGAGTGCATATAAATAGAGGCATTATGGTGCTTACAAATTAAACAATTACAATCAATCCTATTTTCAGAAACTAGAGTAAGAGTTAGGGAATTTCTTGATTTTGCTAATCAAAGAAAATTTAAAACTTCGTTGTATCTCGGGAATATAGCAAACATATTACTTTCATATAAGCATTTCCTGGTATATATACATTAGGGTGTATTTGTTGTTTTTGCTATGTTGCAAATGAGTTCATAAATTAGAAGAAGGTCATAACCAGTAGCTTTTTCAGGTTTCAAAGTTTGCTTGGTTCGATGAGAAAGTGGAAGAATGAGAGAAATGAGTGAAAAAGTAGAAAGAAAATAAATTTGAGTGTCCTTGGTTGGGAAGAAAAACTGAGAAGAAAAAATAGGAAAAATGATAATTTTCCATCCTAAATAATGTATAAAAACTAATATTTTCAAATTGAAAAGATGAGAGGAGAGAAAATGAGAGAGATGTGTGTGTTAATTTAAAATTATATATATTTTTTAAATATTTTATTTTTTCTCCTTCCATTTTTCAACACTACCAAATAATAGATGAAAATAATTTTCTTTTCTTTTCATTTTTTTACTAAACATACCAATGAAACGAAAAATATGTTTTCCACCTTTCTAAATTTTTATCCCTTTAATATTTCATCCATCCAATTTTTTTTGTGTTTTCGATTTTAAGAACTAATTAAAGGGTATGGATAGCATAAAATAGCTAGAATTTTATTGAATTGGCTAAAAACAACTGAGTAAATTATATTACTATGTTTTTTATTTTGTTTGTTTACTTGGCTTAGAAACAACATAAAGTAGTTACTATAAAGTATAGTTTGAATAGTGGAGCTATATTTTTCCAATAGAAAAAAAAATTCTATTTAACAAAATGCACAGTGATCTAATTAGACCTGTTCACCCTTTCAGGCATGAAGGTTTGCTTGAAATTTAGGTGGGTTTGAGAAAAAATATTAAGTCAATTAAATTTGTTTAAAATATGGATCGGGCTCGGGCTTGAAAATTTAATGCCTAAGTCCAACACATTTGAAGTTTATAATATTTTATATTATGTTATTTTTATATATTATGTAATTTAGAACACATTAAAAAAATAAGCATGTCCTCTATGTAAACATTAAAATGATATTAAGATGATTATATAAAAAAATTAATAAATAAAAATGTATAAAACTATTAAATATTAAAATAAAATAAAATAAATAATTTTTAAAAATCATCAAAGAATAATATGGGCGAGCCTAAAATAGGCTTAGATTAATCTTTTGCAAATATAGGTGAGTTTGTGCAAAATTTTGGGTCCAGATTTTGAGTCAAGTAGGGATTGGGCAAATATAAAGTATGTTGATATCATGTTTAGGCTCAACCTGACCTGTGAGCACCTCTACACATAATCTTTCTACCGGGGACATAGCTAGGGGAGTTGGTAGGAGATTTTCCCCCCTAAAATGAATTATTTTTTTATTTAGACCTTTTAAAATTTTTAAAAATTTAAATTAGTAAATGTAAAATTATATTTTGGCCCCTTAAAATGATAAAAAATTAATTTAATCTTTTAAAAATTATAAAGATATAAACTATTAAAATAATAAAATTATATTTTTATTATTATAAAAATTATAATTTAATTTTAACCCGGTAAAAGAATTTTGTAACTTCGCGCTTACTAGGAAGCCGTATTGATTTGCTTTTTTCAGTTGGATTCTTCATATTGATTTGATTTCTAATAAATGTATTTAAAGGTTAAGTTATACATCTAAACATGGAGCCCATTCTTTATTCAAAATTTTATAACTTAATCTAAACCCATTATCTTAAAACCCAACCCATAATATAATTCCTATAATCCTAAAGCCTTGAGCGTGCCCATATTTCCATTTCGGTTGTCAGCCCTAGTCTTTACTTTGCTCTTTTCTATTATTTTGTTATTTTTGGTAAAATATCATAGAGACCCATATATCATAGATTTTTTTTTTGTGAACTTGGTATAGATCATGTGATTAGATAAAAATTAATTAAATTTTAATTTAATTGGTATAATATTGTTATTGGCATAAAAAGAGGAAAAATATTTATTTTCACAAATTCAACCACTTTAATAAAATTTAAAATTTTTCTCTTACATCCAAAAAGATTTTCAAATATTTTTATTACTTTTAATAATAATATTTAAAAATATTATATTATATTATTTTTCATCCATGAGTGAGTGAAACAATATTATTTGGATATATTTGAAGTAAATTCTAGATATTCTTGTTGTAAATAATCCCAACAAAGTAAAGACGGAGTTAGGACTTTAAGAAATCCAATTAGGTTGGTTTAAAAATATAGCTTTTTTGCAATGATTAAATTTTGATGTTTTTAATTCCTTTTTATGTTTTTTTGATCATTCGTGTCTTTTTTGAAGTGGCAATGCTTTAAGAAAAGGTGAAGATTTCAATATTAATATAAAAATTTTAATAATATACTTAAGATTAATTAAAAAACCTAAACATCAAATAATCTTCTCGATTCATTTTTAAAGAAATAAAAATTTCACTATATTCGAAATATAAAATAAAAATATGTATTTAATACACCAAACAAAATTTATAAAATAACGACTCAATTATCGTATTTCATTTTTAACAATATTAGATCAGGTCTGGAACTAAATTAAAATTTTATAATTATTTATTTTATATAAAATAACTGGAATTATTTTATTTATTTGTAAGCTCTTCCACGAAAGCTTTAATGTTGTTATATGAAGTCCCTCCTTCCTCCACAGCTTCTTTAGCCAAATCCTTCCATTTCTTGGCATTCTTTCTAATTTCTTCACCTCCCATCACCATTTCCAAGCATCTTTTTATCTCACCAGCTTCAACCATTCCATCTTCATTCTGTCTTAGACGTACACCTGTTTTCCATACATCTTGGACGAGCTTGGAATTGGTTCCTTGGTCTACCCATTGAGGAAATGTCACCATAGGTACCCCTGAAACCAAGCTTTCGAACGTCGAGTTCCACCCACCGTGTGTTAAAAAACATCCGATCGATGGGTGGGAAAGAACTTGCACTTGTGAGCACCATGGCACTATCATCCCTATCTTTTTCAGTTCATTTAACCTACTCAATGAATCCTTTTCTTGTTCATCAGTACTTTCCCTTATCACCCACAAAAATGGACGCCCAGTTTCAAGCAACCCCTTCGCGAGTAGCTCCATTTGTGGTTTAGCCAATGTGGAAAGGCTCCCAAATGCGACATAAATGACTGATGTTTCAGGCTTTGTGTTGAGCCATTCCATTTCTTTATGCTCTTTTGTGACCTTGAAAAGATCACCTCCCATGGATGTTTCAGCAAGGTTTGGCATTAGTGGTCCGATTCCGACCATACTGTACCACTTGTCAGCCGCTTTTATGGCTTCAGTTTCTAATAGGTCGAACGTGTTAACTAAAACTCTGGGGTTGGTAAAACTCTGGGGTTGGTCTCTTGGTCAAGAACTTGTACATGTTCTTTCATGGTTAAGAGTGGCATAGCTTGTGGATTGGACGGGATGAAAAAGGAAGGTAAATCATGGCGAGAAAGCGGTGGCAGCCCCGGCATCTGAACTGTAAACGTGGGGTCATCGATGTTTTTGGTAATGATCTCATCGTATCCCTTGAAGTAATGGTAACAGATGTTCAAAAGAGAAGCAGGTTGGAACCAGAGGAGGGTGGCTGGGATGTGAAACTCACGAGCCACCGTTGCCACCCAAGGGAGAAGAGTACAGTAAACAATGGAAGTGAACCTAGTGCCTTGATCAGCAAGAAACTCTCTCAAGGATTGAGTACCGTGACGCTTTGTCTCGGACAGGTAATGATTCGTGTCACCGGAAAGTTGAAAGGCATGGTCATAGCCGTCGGAGTAATAGGCGTAGGACAAGCCATGGACAGGTGAAGCTTTGTTGAATTGGTGAATCATGGAAGAAACCGACATCAACGTGACGTGGACACCACTGTTGATGAGTTTATTTGCAAATTGAAGGGAAGGGTTAATGTGGCCTTGAGAAGCGAAAGTTACTAAGAGGACTTGGGGGGGTTGTTGTTGTTGGTCCGCCATTGAAGGACAGATGATGAGTCGGTATTCTAGTTATAACTTGACAGTTAATGGAATGAGGATAATTGCAGAGGCTGCTATGGGTTCTTATACACACCAAAAAAAGAAGAAGTAATAATTGGAGTTGAAAATGTGACGTTTGCGGTGACGCCCCGCTCAATTGAAAATGCTTTTTAAGTTAAAATAGTCTGTACATATATATATATACACGAAAGGTTTCGAAGATTGGATTATGCATTTCATTCATCCCCTGGCATTTGTGAAAAGTACGAGGATACGACGATTCACAAGTTTGTAGCCAAGTTTAGTGATAATCGCGTGTATCCTCTATTATTTCTTCATTCTTAAAATATTTATCATATAAAAATGTAAAATTAAAATAATTTTACACAAATATATTAATAGAGATAATACATATAAAATAGAGAATTTGATTGTGCAACAATATTTATTATTATGAACCTTACCAATGGACAAGTTATGGGATTAGAATCTTTAAGAGGCTGCTATGGTTTTCTTTTTATAATACACAATTGGAATTGAGAATTGACGTTTGCGATGATGCAGCCGCCGGGCAATGCCTTCTGTAAAGTGGGTGATGCTGAAATACACACAATCCAATCTGATTCAGAATTGGTGAAATTCAATGTTATTACTAACTTCAAACTTTATATTTTTAAATTACAACATAATCCACACCAAACCACTGCTCACTTAAGTACACAACTTTCTAATTCACTTCAATTTCAAATTTTATAAATTATAGGGATTAAATTTGATAAAATTAGGACATAAATACTAAATTTACAATCTAAGGATAGTGCAGGGACTAATAACAGAATTTAACTTCTCTGAATTAATATTTCGAGGGTAAAACACTTCTCTAGTCTCTCTTAATTTTGAAACTGTCAATTAGTCTCTCTTTCGTCAATTGTGTATAATTTTGATATAGTAACAATTTTATCCCTCAATGTTTACATATATATATATTTTTAATTTGAGTTTGATTTTAAAAAATTCAACAAATTTAATCTCAAACATTTACATATTTGCAAAAATATTGTGGGTTAAATTTATTAACCCACAATATATATATTTTGATATAGTAACAAATTTATCCCTCAATGTTTACATATATATATATTTTTAATTTGAGTTTGATTTTAAAAAATTCAACAAATTTAATCTCAAACATTTACATATTTGCAAAAATATTGTGGGTTAAATTTATTAAATTATGATCAAATTGATAGAATGTGTAAATTATCAGAGCTAAATTTGTTATTATACTAGTCAAATTCATGTAAAATTGTTTAAAAATATTATTGCTTTTATTAATTGTCCTTAGTTGCTTACTTTCAAAATTTACAGGATTAAATTATTTTCATCTTTTTTTTCGAGGGATCAATTTGTTTAATATTAAAATTAAGAGGACCGGAGCGTATGTTAACATATCCTTCAACAGAAACACGCCACGTATTGAAACGCCGGTTCTAGCAAGTTGGAAAAGGCGGGCGGGTTCTACACTCCTCTAACAACCAACCACCATTTTCAATCCTACTTAGTTTAGCGTTCCAAGTAACTCTCCCTCCCACTCTTACCTTTCAAGCCCGTAAAGTCATGAGCTTGGTTCTGGAACCTCCGCCTCCACCTCTATCCAAATCCAAAACCGGTGCTCCGCTCAAACGCTGCTTCACCTCCATCCGCACCGCGTTATCTCCGCCAAACCATCGATTCAGAGCCTCTCGTTTTCCACTTCATCCGACTTCCAGCTCTAGACCAACTGTTACTGTGGTTCTAAAGACGGAGAAGGAAAAAAATGCGGTGACGGAGCAAAAAGACCCGCCGGTAAGGATTGTGGCAGTGGTCGGCCAAGGAAGCGTCAGCCCATTAAAATGCACCCCCTGGGAGGAGGTTATGATGCACACCGTAAGTGTTACTATTTTTTACTTGATATTTTCTTCAAATTCATTTTTTTTTCGTTCTCATTTTACTTTTTGTTTAAGATTTTGAAAGTTATTTGGAAAATCTTTTTTTTCATATAGATTTAAAATTTCGACAAAAAAATAAAGAAAAAAAGAGTCTATGATTTTACAATTTTACTAACATTGATAGTAAATTAATTTAGTGTAGCAAAACTTGCAATTGAACCTAAAAAGCTATCAGTTTATTTTGTAGTGTTGCATTTACATTAATGGACTTTTTTATTGAGCAACTGGAATTTTGATAGTGCTATTTTGGGAATTATATATGGTTTCTTGATTGTTTATGCTACTGATCAGGCAAAAAGATTGAAATGGGTGGATGAAGGATATGAAATGGTTGTTTTCCCTGACAATTTCCATCAATCTAATGATCAAACAGCCATGGATCTGCAAAAGGAATTGGCTTGTGCAGATATTTTGCTAGTTGTAGCTGTTACTAATCAAGACTCGGTGAAATGGATTGGGACAAATAGCGGAAACATCCCTAACGTAATCTGCTTTGAATCCGATCCGGGTTTGGTTAACAAATTAGGAGGCTCTTATGTCCACAGTGAAATGAAAGGAAGTATCTTTGACAAATTGGTGGGAATTTCTCAACTGAAGAAAACAGATGAAACAAAGGAAGTTGTGCAAACCGTATCGGAGGCATGGGACCGGTGTAATTCTGACGATATAAGGTTCTGTTTGTTGGTTATTATCAATGCTTATATTCAGCCAGTCCCGGTCTTGAAGAACTTGAGATCAAAGGGCTTTTCAACCCTGAACTGTATGGTGAAGAATTGTGGACCTCAGATATTGGATTGTCTTATGGATCCGAATTGTAGGAAAGCACTTCAATGCTTGAACAAATGCAGCCCTGTAGATCAGGTGTGTAATTATCGGTGTATTGCTTCATTTGAAAGTCCGAAACTAGAAGCATTTTCTCTGTGTGTTCTTCAGAAAAACAATTGTCTTGATTTAGATGCGAAGATCCCCGAAAAGCCGTACGTGCAGCCTATGCTTAAGTTTCGAGGGAAGGACTTGTGCCATGAAACCGCCAAAGATTTATTTGTTGGTTGGTTGGGGAGTTTGGATTGGAGTTGGCGAGTCGTAGCAGGACAGAACCCAGCCTATGATCAGTTCCCATGTCAGTACCAGCTATTTTACAGGGGAAAGGCGAAGGGATCGTTTTGGTACGAGCCAGTTTTTCAGGTTAAAACTTTAGAAGGAGAATTGGTTTGGAGGCGTCGTAAATATCGAGTCAAGAGAGCAAACGTTCCAGGGACATTTTACTTCAGTGTCTTGGATAACGGGGTTGTTTCGAACGAGTATTGGACAATCGTAGATGTATCAGAAAATTTTAGCTGGGGTCTGTTCCATTACCATGGGGCAGCACGAGTGGCCGGACAATCGTATACTGGAGCAGTGCTGGTTAGTCCGGATGGGACATACCCTAAACAGACACAGAACAACAGATTATCTTCAGCTTTGGAGAAATGTGGAATTAAGGAATGGGAATTATATACGGTTGATAACTGTGCATGCCAAGATCCTCCATTAGGAATTCCAGAAGGTTCAAGTTTACATTCAATGGTTGATGCAAAAGACCAGAGCTGGAGCTCAGTTTAAGGATGGCCTAATGTTCATGAATTCCTAGAGTGAATAGGTGAGTTTCGAAGTTAGAATGTGATATTTTGATTTTTTCATTTTTAATACCTGAAACTAAATTTTAAAGTCTTTCACTAACAGTTGATAGAGGCGTTCCATATAGAACCACCCTCCAAAAATAGGCGTATGCCGCTAAGAGCCGCGAGCACACGGTATTCTTTAGTAAAAGGCGAAAGAATAGTTCGCTTTGTGCTCACCGCACGGCTCCTTGATTTTTATATCTCCATTAGCTCTTTAATTTATGGAAGTGGGTTGGGATGCTGTTTTATGTATTGAGGCGATGTGGGATCCTTTTCCTCCAATTTCGACTGTTTTTAGGGTTTAGGGGCCTGCAGTTCTCCACTCCTCTGCTAAATTTCACACTTTTCTATAACGTTTTCCTCTCATTTTTTAATCCTCTAATTTTATAAGCTAATATGGTACAATAAATTCCTAATCCTATGTTTGTTTTTATTGGATTTTTGTCTTGTTTGAATAAATATATCTCCTACTTTTCTTTGAAATATTTAGATTTTGAAATGAATGTAATCTTTTACTTAAATTATTTTGTTAATTTAATAAAATGTTTCTCAGAAATAAATAAATAAAAGAATTTAAACCTATAGATTTTAGCAAAGTTTGCCTGTACGCCATTTCCTCCGGGATAATATAATTTTTTGCACTTAAACTTGACAATTAAATTTATTTTAGTGTATTTTTTTTAATTTATTTTGATACTTAAACTTGAGTTAGATTCATTTTGGTTCCTAAATTTAAAAATATATATAAGTGTGATGATATGGCACAATCTCATTGTGCCACATCATTACTTGAAAATTAAAAAATATAAAAAATTTTAAATAATGACGTGGTATAATTGCTAGATCAATAATAATCAATTAATTAATTAATTAAAATTTTATAAACAATTTATTAAATTGGTTCAACCACTTTGTTCGAACTAATATATCAGTCTATTTTTAGTTCAATAGGCCCAACTAATCAGTCTTGAATCTAATTGACAAGTTCAAGTATAAAAATGAATAAAAAATATAAAAATACTAAAATAGACTTAATTATTAAGTTAAATGGCTAAAAATTGTATTATCCCTAAGAATTAACATCTTTAGTGCCAAAGAAGCAAATGTAAGTGTTAACTATTAAGTGATAAATGATTTTTATTGGTATTAAATTTCCCTGGACAACCAACCCTTCTATCCGTTGATATAAGAAGGCAAATGCGAGCTAGTATATGTAATTTGTAAAAATATGGTTCTGTAGTCTTAGCCTATAGAGATGGGTGTATGGAGGCTAACATATCCATGGCATTAGCAGTTTGTGAAGCTTTTTCATGGCTAAAGGAGAAGAGGGTCGCTGCTGTCATCGTAGAAACGTATCATTCAAGTTGTATAAGTTTGTAATAATCCAACAGAAGACGAATTTGAATTGGGTCTAGTGGCTAATAATGATTGTTTTGGATTGTAAAATACTATACTAAACTAAAGAACAATTTGATAAAATTGAATTTACTTAGAAATCTTTTTAGTATGCATATCTGCCTTCATCAATTAAACATATGATGTTTATATATTTGAAAATGAATAATTGCTCCTAACCAATTATACACCAGACTCAGCAACTGACTAATAACAAACTAACAGTCCCTAATCTCTTTACTCTAACATTCATCCAGCTTCTCAAGGGGTAAGACTTGAAGTAAACTTCGAAACCGAGCAAAATTAGAGAAGGATAATGGTTTAGTAAGAATATCTGCAACCTGGTCACATGCTGGTACTTCATCAACCATAAAGGAGCCACTAGCCACATTTTCACGAACAAAAAATAAGTCAAGTTCGACATGTTTAAATTTGGAGTGTAACACTGGATTAGCAGTAACAGCAACTATACTGGAATTATCACACCAAATAGCAGGAGGATCAGTAGAACCGATTTGTAATTCTGTAAGTAGAGAAACTAGCCACGCAACATCACTAGTAGTTGTAGCCAACTTCTATATTCAGCCTCAGCTGTAGAGCAAGAAACAACTTGCTGCTTTTTAGAGACAGGTGTATGACCAAAGTAGACGTAATAGCCTGTAGTGGACCGACGGTCATCAAAATCTAGGCCTCAGTTGGCATCTGCATAACCCACTAAAGATTGTTTGTCAGATCGACAAAACACTAGCCCATAACTAATAGTGCCATGTAAATACCTCAATATACGTTTTAACGCTACCATATGAACTGTAGTAGGGGCATGCATGAATTGACACACATGATTTACTGCATATGCAATATCTGGCCGGGTTAAAACCACGTATTGAAGAGCTCCAGCAAGACTTCTATATTCAGTAGGGTCAGCAAGACGAGTACCCTCATCTTTAGATAATGTAGAAGAACTAATCATTGGCGTATGAACACTTTTTTGCATTAGCCGGAGAACACCTGTCAATAAGATCCTGAATGTATTTGCACTAACATAAGTGGAGACTACTAGTAGATGATCAACTGACTTTAACACCTAAAAAATAATGAAGATCATCCAAATCCTTTAGGGAAAATTCGTTATGCAGTTGCTGAACAAAACAGTTTATCTCATCAGTCAAGCATCCAGTAATAATAATACCATCCACATAAATCAAGACATAAATGATGGACTTGGTTGCAACTTTAACAAACAAGGAAGCATCAGATTTAGCCAAGAAAAATCTATTAGAGATAAGAAATTGCTTTAATTTATCAAACTAGGCACGTGGAGCTTTGTAACAACCTAATTTTTAGTGGTGTCAGAAATAGTGCTTCGAGACTACTAAAATCTGACAAGTGAGCTCATAAATTTTATTAGTTAGTGTTTATGAGCTAATTGAGAATTTAAGAAAGCTAAGAATTAGTGATTTGTGTTTTAGAAGGAATTATTAGGTTAAGTGATTTTGAAAATGAGGTATTGAGACCTTGATTTCATAAATCGAGTTGTAAATATTTTTATAAATATTTACGGAGTATTACTGAGATAGTAGTAAAATTTCGTTAGAAAATTTTAACGTTTTCATAATTAATTAAATAAAAAGGACTAAATTGTAAAAAAAACTATAAATTTGGGGTAAATCTGTAATTTCAAAAATTGAAGGGTATAAATTGTAACGTGAAATGAGGCTAAAATATGTGCTAATGGATGAATAATTTTATATTTTAGATTAAGAGCCCAAAGAAAATCATGGAAAAGAGAAATTATTTGAATAGTTCCTCAGCTACAACAAATTTTACAAATTAGCCAAGGTAAGTTCGTATGGTTAAACTTTAATGTTAAATGTTAAATTGATAAATGATATTATGTAATTGTTCATGTTATTTGTTGAAAATAAAATTATTGTTAAAATCACAAAATTGAAGTGAATTTTCAAAGTGAACGGGACGCGGGATTGGGTACAATCGTTCAGTATAAAAGAGGAATTGACAGCAAATTATCCAAGTAAACCGGGGTTCAGCATTTGTTGCAAACTCCCATGTTTGCTTTCATTTTAGTTCTCATGAGCTTCAGTTAACTCATATGAGTTTCTGTTTAACCCTAATGGGTTTCTGTTTAGCTCTTTCGAGCTTCAGTTTAACCATATGGGTTTCCGTTCAGCTCCTATGAGCTTCCGTTCAACCTTCATGGGTTTCTGTTTAGCACTCATGTGCTTCTGTTCAGCCTTCAGGCCTCTATATACGATGTACTCATACCCATAAGACGTTCTCCAATTTGACAAAAGTTGGTAAGTGACATTAGGAATTCATGATTGAAGATTTAAAGTTATTATTGATAATGATCTGAAATAAGTGAATTCATCGATTGAAGTTGTGTTTGGTAGGAATTATATATTGAATGATTTATTTGAATAATTGGTTATAGTATGTTCGGTAAGATTTATGTTTAAAGCCAACGAACTTAATAAGCTTCATTAAGCTTACTCGTGTTGTTTAATGTTCTTTGTAGATTAGCATGAGATCGGTAGATCGGATCAACACATCAAGCTACACTATCCAGACTACTCTGGTAGATTTTGTTGTACATTTTATGGTTTATATGGCATGTATAAGGATGGATTAAAAAGGGTTAAACTTGTATGTATAATTATGATTGTTAGTTAAGTACATATGAGTGTTTGTATGTATGTAAATAAAATTAGGCTTTGGTAAATAATGAATGAAGTTAGTTTGTGAAATTTAAACATTTGATTTATGGGTCAATTTATTATGTCAAATACATGTTTTGGTTTGAATTGGTTGCTTGGTTGAGAGATATTTGTGTATTTCAATGTTGAGTGCAGGTGGATAATAAAAGGGTGAGAAAAATGGCCTTAAAATGGCCTAGTTTCGTCCACATGGGCAGAGACACGGGCGTACGTCTCAGCCGTGTGTCACACACGGCTTGGTGTATGGGTGTGTAGTTTGGCCGTGTATCACCTGCACCTTAAAATCACAAAACAGAATCTGTGTGACCCATGCACTTCACACACGGCCTAACACACGGGCATGTGGTTAGCCATGTGACCCAAGTCAGCAGCTACCCTAATTTGGAAACAACCTAAGACACAGACGTGTCTCCTAGCCGTGTGAGCCACACGGTTGGCCACAAGGGTGTATGTCCCCTGCTCTTAAGAAAAATTTTAAGATTTTGGGAAAAATTTCCTAAGTGTTTGATTTAGTTCCGATTCACTTCTATTGTGTATTTTGGGCCTCGATGACCCATCTAAGGGAAAATATGAGTGTATTATGATTGATTCTTAATATGAGTAATAAAGTTGTGAAATGTCTATATTTAATTCGTAAAGTTCGGTAATGCTCCGCAACCCTATTTTGGCGACGGATAAAGGTTAGGGGTATTACATTTATTGGTATTAGAGCTTCGGTTTAGCCGATTCTCGAAATGAATATTATGTACAAAGTGTCTGAAAATACATGCCATATAAATCTGTGATAGTGTGATATGTACAATCCGGTCTAATATTTGTTTTTCTTATAGATTGTAAAGATGTCTGATAGATCTGAACATGTTGAACATGATGAAGCTAATAGCAGAGTACAAATATCTGAACACGAGACAAGTAGTAGTGTTTCAATTTTTTCGATGCAAGAACAACAACTCAAAAATATGTTTTATGGGTTTATGAACAAATGGTTTAATGAGATGATGTAAGAAAGAAATCAGGCTCAGCAACCTCCCCCCTCTACTGTTCGATTGTACATCCACCTCTTTTAGTAACTGAATTCAGTAAACGTACTTCAGTAGAAAAACTCAGAAAATTTGGAGCCGAAGATTTCAGGGCAGGACAGATGATGACCCGGTCAAATTTGAGAATTGGCTTCAAAATACAATAAGAGTTTTTAGAGAAATGGCTTGTTCCCTAGATGATTATTTGATATATGTTGTTTCTTTATTAAAAGAGGAAGCTTATAATTGGTAGATGACTGTAGAAGTTGTGGTACCGGAAGAGAAAATTTCTTGGGAATTCTTTCAGAATGAATTTAAAAAGAAATATGTTGGCAAGAGGTATATGGATAAAAAGAAAAGAGAATTTATCGATCTATGACAAGAAAATCGACCAGTAGCTGAATATAAGAGAGAATTTGTATATCTCAGAAAATATGCTCGTGAAATTGTACCAACCGAAGAGGAAATATGTATCCGTTTTGAGGAGGGATTAAATGATGAAATTAGAATGTTGATTGAGGGTACAGAAATACGGGAATTTGTTGTTCTGTCAGATCATGCTCAGAAAATGGAAGAAGTATATAACAGAAAAATGTAACGAGAGAGACGAAATAAAGAATCTTACAAAAGAAGCTCCTCCAAATCATTTTCAACATTTCCGGCTAAAAAACCTAGAAAGGAGTCCAATCGAGCCACTTCAATGTCTAAGTGATCAAATAAGAACATGGCGACTCAACAAGATTTTGGAGTAACTATTAGACCTACAGCTAGTGTGGGTAGTGTACAGAATGTCCCTATAATTAAATGCAAATATTATGGAAAGTATCATCCGGGTGAATGTAGAGGCAAAATGGGAGCTTGTTATAAATGCGGAGCCACTGACCATTTCATTCGAGACTGTCCTCAATGCAAAAAGAAGAAGATGAACAAAAAGAAAAATAATTAGCCACTTTCCAAAGAAGTAAACGTTCAGGCCAAAGTAGTGCTACTGGGGCTACCCGTTCGAATATGAGAGATAAAGCTGTTTGGTTAGAGCCTAAGGCACCTACACGTGCTTATGCTATCCGAGCTAGAAAGGAAGCAACAACTCCAGTCGTAATTGCTGGAATTTTCTATCTTTTCGATATTACTGTATATGCATTGATTGACTCTGGGTCTACACATTCTTATGTTTGCACTGCATTAGCATCAGAAAAGAAATTGTTTGTTGAACCCACTGATTATGATGTTCAAGTCACTAATCCATTAGGTCAAAGTGTGATAGTTAATGTAATGTGTCGAAATTGTCCACTAAAAGTGAAAGGCTGTGAATTCCCTGCTAAATTGATATTGTTACCCTTTCAAGAATTCGATGTTATTCTGGGAATGGATTGGTTAACAAAGCATGATGCAGTAGTAAACTGTAAAGAGAAAAGGATTAATCTGAAAGGTTAGACAGGGAAAGTGATTACTGTTGAGTCTGCTAATCCGAAAGAAATTGTTAGAATTATTTCAGCATTTTTAGCCTAGAAATTAATGCGAAAAGGTAACGAGGAATTTTTAGCCTGTATTCTTGATACTCGGGGTTCTGAATCAAAGTTAGAACAGTTACCAGTTGTTAATGAATTTATTGATGTATTTTTTGAGGAATTACCTGATTTACCACCTAATTGTGAATTGAGTTTGTAATTGATGTGGTTTCGGAAACAGCTCCAATATCAGTAACACCATACCGTATGGCACCAGCTGAGTTAAAAGAATTAAAGTCACAGTTGTAAGATTTATTAGACAAAGGATTCATTAGACCGAGTATGTCTCCTTAGGGTGCACCTGTCTTATTTGTGAAAAAGAAAGATGGTTCTTTGAGACTGTGTATAGACTACAGACATTTGGACAAGGTCACAATTAAAAATAAATACCCTTTGCCACATATTGACGATTTTTTGATCAGCTGAATGATGCTGCAGTATTTTCGAAGATAGACCTCAAATTCGGGTATTATTAGTTGAAAGTTAAAGAATGTGATGTGCCAAAGACTGCTTTCAGAACTCGGTATGGTCATTATGAATTTCTAATAATGTCATTCGGCTTGACTAATGCGCCTACTGCTTTCATGGATTTAATGAATCAAATTTTTCAACCTTATTTAGATAGATTTATGGTTGTGTTTATCGATGATATATTGATCTATTCTAAGACAAAATCGCAACACTTAAGAATTGTGCTACAGATTTTGAGAGAAAAACAGTTGTATGCAAAGTTTAATAAATGTGAATTTTGGCTATACAAGGTTAGATTTCCAGGCTATATTGTGGCAGCTGAAGGGATTCGTGTGGATTCGAGCAAAGTATCTGCAGTGGTGAATTGGAAAATTCCAAAAAATATAACAGAAGTGCAAAGTTTTCAGGATTAGTAAGATACTATTGACGTTTTGTCAAGAATTTTTTGATGATTGCTTCATTGTTAACCTGACTATTATAGAAGAATATTGAATTTGTGTGGTCTAATGAGTGTCAACAGAGTTTTGATCATTTGAAGAAGATGTTGACAGAGGCTCTAATTTTAACCCAGCCAGAATCGAGTATACCGTATGTTATTTATAACGACGCGTCTCTAAATGGTTTGGGTTGTGTATTAATGTAGTCGGGAAAAGTACTAGCCAATGCTTTTCGGCAGTTAAAACTGCACGAGAGAAATTATCCTACACATGATCTTGAGTTAGCTGCAATTGTGTTTGCTTTAAAAATCTAGATACACTATTTATATAGTAAGAAATGCTATGTGTATATAGATCACAAGAGTTTGAAGTATTTGATGACTCAGAAAGAGATGAACTTGAGATAGAGACAATGGTTAGAGTTGCTCAAAGATTATGATTTGGTTATTGATTATCACCCAAGAAAGGCTAATGTAGTTGCAGATGCACTTAGTCAAAAATCGTCACTATTTGCATTTCGGGGGATGAACGCTCATTTATTTCTTAATGAAGATGATTCTGTATTAGCAGAATTGAGAGCAAAACCTGTGTTTCTTCAGCGAATTCGAGAGTTGCAAGATGATGATCCAAAATTAGTGTTGAAGAGACAGATGGTTCGGGACAATTTGAGTTCAGAGTATACCATTGATGATAGTGGTATGTTGTATTATCGTAACACAATTTATGTTCCGAATAATTCAGACTTGAAAAATGACATTCTTTCTGAAGCTCACAGTAGTATGTATTCTATTCATCCGGGTAGCACGAGAATATATTGTAATTTAAAAAAGATGTATTGGTGGCCTAGTATGAAATGGGAAATCTATGAGTTTGTTGAAATATGTCTGATTTGTCAATACGTCAAAGCAGAACATCAGGTACCAACAGGTTTGTTGCAACCTGTCATGATTCCTAAATGGAAGTAGGAGCATGTCACTAGGGATTTTGTATCTGGATTGCCTATGAATCAAAGAAAGAAAGATTTGATCTGAGTGATTATGGATAGATTGACTAAGTCAGCACATTTTATTTTAGTCAGAACAGATTTTTCACTCGAGAAGTTAGCAGAATTATATATGTCTGAGATTGTAATACTGTAATGACCCAAAATTTACGGGCATCGGAAAAGTACAATATCGAGCCTCCGTCTTAGTAAATCGAGTTTGAAAATAATTATTAAAAATATTTATGAGTCTAGTGATGTAATTAATTAGGTTTAAATTAGGTGAATTTAGCTTAATTTAGAGTAATTAGTAAAAAGGACTGAATTGAATAAGGTGTAAAAGTTCAATTGTAAAGTAAAAGAAAATAAAAGGGACTAAATAGGTAAATAAGCTAATGGCTTAAGATGAGGCTGCAATACATGGAAAAATCTTAGATTTTTCTTGATTTATGTTATAAAAATATTATTTAATTAAAATATTATAAATTATATTAATTAAACTTAAGATATTATATTATAGGAAATAAATAAAATAAAGATAATTGCATGGTAATAAAATATACATGTGTAATAATCATATTTGTACAATTGTAAATTAAATACTTAATTACTTTTTATTTAAGTAAAAAGATATTTATTATTTATTATAATTATTAAGTTAAAAGATATTTATTAATTAAATAATTATATTATAATATTTTTTTATGATAAATAAATTAAAAATTTGCCAAATGGATGGTGATGATATTGTTCAAATGTACAAAAATATATGTGTACAATTGTAGTATTTATACTTGTTATTAAATAGATATTTATTATAGTGTATTATTATTATTAATTTATTAATTTATAATTTATATTAATTATATTATGAGATTTTTATAGGATGAATAAATAAAAATATGACAAATGTATGATGATGGAATAGTACATGTGTAAAATATGTATTTAAACATTTGTATTATAATGATATATTTTCTTAAATTTTAAGTAAAGATATTTGTATATTATATATTAAATTATTATATTAATAAAAATCTATATTAGTTAAATGTTAAAAGAATATAAAGTAAATAATAAAAAGAAACAAAGCAAAAGGAAAAAAGAAAGAAAGCAGATAACATTTCGAAAGTAGCAGGAAGAAAGAAAGAAAGAAAAATAAAAGGAAAATTAGGATTTTAAAGTTTGAAGTTTAAATAGGTAAGTCAATTAAGTCTTTTTCTTTGTGATTTTGATGTTTTAGAAGCTTTAGAACAAAGTTTTGTTGAAATTAAGTTGAGGTTTTAGAAGTTCTTAGGATTTTTAACGTAGTTTATGTTGAACAAAATGATGAATTAGAGGTTTAATTGAATGAATTTCAAGTTAGAATTGATTAAAGGATTAAATTGTAAAAGAAGCTATAAGTTTTGTGATATGGGGATTAAATTGAAAGAAATTTTAAATTAGGGTTTTATTATGAACACTTGATGGTTAAGTTGAATTTGATAGGAATTTGAATAGAGATGAAATATAAATTGAGTTAGAAAAGTAAATGGGTTAATTAGGATTAAATTGGAATAAGGGTATAAATTGAATAGAAATTCAATTATTATTATCAATTAGTGTTGTAATTAATAGTATAAATTATTATTTTCGTAGCTAACAAGGAATTCGAGGCATTTGCATACAAAGGAAAGGAGAAAGCTATCGATGACTAAAACGAGAAATTCACGATTTGTATTACTATAATTCGAGTTATTTTTATTAAATGTTAAATTTTTAATTATATGTATGGTAAGTAAATTATGAGGTAAGTATTATTATGGAATTAAAAAGGAAATTGAATTGATGATGGATAAGTATTGATATTGAATTGTATATTAATGAAAAGTGAAATTGAATTGATTCATAAATGAATTGAAAGTGATATTGAATTGAAAAAGTGAACAGAATACTCTATTAACTAGTCGGGCTGAGTCGGATATAGTTGGCATGCCATAGGACTGGAAGAGTTCAAGGATTCTTCAACCTTGAGTCGATGGACACTGGGTGTCACTATTTTACTTCGGATAGATTCAATGAGGTACTGGGTACCACTTTACTTCGGCTAGGCCGATGAGACACTGGGTGTCACTATATTGCTTCGAACTATCCGATGATGCACTGGGTGCCATTTTGGTGTATTTGGTTGGATCCGAGTATTTGCCAATGCCTGAGTTTTGTTAATAGGGTAAATAAACTGAAAAGGGAAAAACAGAATAGAATGAGGAATTTGTACTTATAGAGTGAAATGTGAAATGAAGATGAGAAAATGTGATTTAGATAAATGAACCAAAGGCTCAAATGGATAATAGTACTTGAATGTGATATTCATGATATTGAGTTGATAATTAGTTAAAATGAATAGCAATAGATATAAAATAAAGTTAAAGTGTGAATTTGTACTATATGTGAATATATGTTCTATAGCTAAATATGTAAAGTTCATTTGGTTATTTATAATTTGAATTATAGTAATATCACTGAGTATGAAATACTCAGCGTACGGTTGTTTCTGTGCGTAGGTCAGTAGGAGTATAGAGTCTCGGTCTAGCATCTAGAGCAATCCTGACTCTAGCACAAAAACTTGGTGATGTATTCTTCTTTTGGTAAAAGTGACATGTACATAGATATTGTTTTGCTCACTTAACAACGCTATATGATTCTAGTTATAAAGTATGGATGGTTTGTAATGTTTTGAACTATGTTTTAAGTGAAATGGTAAATAGTATATTATAAAATTTAGCATTAAGGTTGAATGGAAAATAAATCAAGTTATTAGTCAATTTGAATGATATTATGAATTTTTAATTATTAAATTACTATGTGAATGAATTGGTTATGATATAAGTGTATTTAAGTATAAATTGTTTTTAGTTGTGGTTTGAAAATTTCAGGGTAGGTTAGATGTTTATAAAGGGGTTATATTGAGTTAAAAAAAATTACGAAAATTTTTTGAAGCACCCGAACAAGTCCCAATTTGCTCTTATTATGTATTTTTGGGTTTCGAGGATCCATTAAAGGGACTTAATGATTAAATTATACTATGTATGTTATTTTACTTGTGAATTATTCGTAAATTTTTTGATATGTCTGGTAATGCTCCGTAACCCTGATTCGGCGACAATTTAGGGTTAGGGGGTGTTACAAATACTACATGGGATTCCAACATCTATTATTTCAGATCAAGATCGAAGGTTTACATCCATATTTTGGAATAATCTACAAGAAGCTTTGGGTACTAAGTTAAATTTCAGCATAGCATTTCATCCTCCTATTGACGGACAATCAGAACGAGTGATTTAGATTTTAGAGGACATGTTGAGATGTTGTATATTCGAGTTTGAAAATAGATAGGAAAGGTATTTACCTTTACCTGAATTTGCTTATAATAATAGTTACCAATGCAGCATAAAAATTACACAATTTGAAGCTCTTTATGGAAGAAAATATAAGACTCCATTGTTTTGGTCTGAATTGAGTGAATCCAAGTTAGTTGGAGTCGACTTGATTCGAGAAACTGAAGAAAAAATTTAAATCATTCAAGATAGTTTGAAAGCTACTTCATACTGTCAGAAATCATATGCAGATTTAAAAAGAAGAGATATATAATTTTCGGTTGGCAACCAAGTGTTTTTAAAAGTCTCATCGTGGAAGAAAGTATTACGGTTTGCCAGAAAAGGGAAATTGAGTCCAAGATTTATTGGACCGTATGAGGTTATTGAAAGAATTGGTCCTATGGCTTATGGGTTAGCTCTACCTTCAGAATTTGAGAAGATTCATAACGTGTTCCATGTGTCGATGTTAAGATGGTACAGATCAGATCCTTCACACACGATTCCTCATAGTGAATTTGAAATACGACCGGATATGACGTACTTGGAAGAGTCGATAAAGATTTTAGCTCGAGAAGTTAAAGAATTACAGAATAAACGAGTACCATTAGTTAAAGTGTTGTGGCATCGTCATGGTTCAGAGGACACAACCTGCGAAACAGAAGAATCAATGAAATTACACGAACTTATTTTCAGGTAATAAATTTCGAAGACAAAATTTCCTAAATGGGGGAGAGTTGTAACAGCCTAATTTTCAATGGTGTCAGAAATATTGGTTTGAGACTACTAAAATCTGACAAGTGAGCTCGTAAATTTTATTAGTTAGAGTTTATGAGCTAATTAAGAATTTAAGAAAGCTAAGAATTAGTGATTTGTGTTTTAGAAGGAATTATTAGGTTAAGTGATTTTGAAAACGAGGTATCGAGACCTTGATTTCATAAATTTAGTCGTAAATTTTGTTATAAATATTTATGGAGTATTATTGAGATAGTATTAAAATTTCGTTAGAAAATTTTAATTTTTGATAGTTAATTAAATAAAAAGGACTAAATTGTAAAATATGCAAAAAATGCTAAAGTGATTAGATAGCTCAAATAATAAATAAGAAGGATTTAAAGAGCAATTTGGCCAAATTACAAAGGCTGGACGGTAGGGATATAGAAATTAGTAAGGATATAATGTGAACTAAGGGTAAAATTAGAAATTTCGCAAATTAACTAAATAAAATAATAACTAAATTGAAATTCTAAACAAATCTTCATATTCTGCAGCCAAAAACAACCATTGAAGAATTCTTCCAAGCTGGTTTTTCATGTTTCTACTCCAAGTGAGTTCATTTCTTGTCTATTTCTTGAAATTTTTATGTTTTTGAGACTTTTACAACTAGGTCCAACTATATGTTTCATTTGTTTTTTATTTCATGGGTAATTTTGAAAGTTACCATATATGAGTGTTGTATGTTTATGATGACTTAACATGGATTTGAAACTTTAATTTTATTATATGATGATTTTATTAAGTAATTTTGATAAATATTGATTTTAGGACTAAATTGTGAAATAGTTGAGAATTAGGGTTTGGTATTGAAATTCTAAATTAAAAAGGTTGTATGGTAGCCTAAAATAATTAGATAAAGTGCTAATTGAGAAAAAAAATAGACCAGTTGATGAGTTTATTGATGAGGGACTAAATTGTAAAAAAAACTATAAAAGTTAGGGTAAATGTGTAATTTCAAAAATTGAAGGGTATAAATTGTAAAGTGAAATAAGGCTGAAATATGTGCTAATGGATGAATAATTTTATATTTTATATCAAGAGCCCAAAGAAAATCGTGGAAAAGAGAAATTATCTGAATAGTTCCTGAACTACAACAAATTTTACAAATTAACCTGATAAGTTCGTATGGTTAAACTTTAATGTTAAATGTTAAATGTTAAATGTTAAATTGATAAATGATATTATGTAATTGTTCATGTTATTTGTTGAAAATAAAATTATTGTTAAAATCACAAAATTGAAGTGAATTTTCAAAGTGACTGGGACGCGGGATTGAGTACATTCGTTTAGTACAAAAGAGGAATTGACGACAAATTACCCAAGTAAATCGGGGTTCAGCATTTGTTGTGAACTCCCGTGTTTGCTTTCAATTTAGCTTTCATGAGCTTCAGTTAACTCATATGATTTTCTGTTTAACCCTAATGGGTTTCCATTTAGTTCTTTTGAGCTTTTGTTTGACCCTTATGGGTTTCCGTTCAGCTCCTATAAGCTTCCATTCAACCCTCATGGGTTTTTATTTAGCACTTATCTACTTTTGTGCAGCCTTCGAGCTTCTGTATACAATGTACTCATGCCTGTAAGATGTTCTCCGATTTGACAAAAGTTGGTAAGAGATATTGGGAATTCATGATTGAAGATTAAAGTTATTATTGATAATGATCTGAAATAAGTGAATTCATCGATTGAAGTTGTGTTTGAAAGGAATTATATATTGAATGATTTATTTGAATAATTTGTTATAGTATGTTCAGTAAGATTTATGTTTAAAGCTAACGAACTTACTAAGCTTCATTAAGCTTACTCGTATTGTTTAATGTTCTTTGTAGATTAGCGTGGGACCGGTGGATCGAATCAACACATCAAGCTACACTATCCAGACCACTCTGGTAGATTTTTTTGTACATTTTATAGTTTATATGGCATGTATAAGGATGGATTAAAAAGGGTTAAACTTGTATGTATAATTATGATTGTTAGTTAAGTATACATGAGTGCTTGTATGTATGTAAATAAAAGTAGGCTTTGGTAAATAATGAGTGAAGTTAGATTGTCAAATTTAAACATTTGCGTTATAGGTCAATTTATTATGTTAAATACATGTTTTGGTTTGAATTGGTTTCTTGGTTTCAATGTTGAGTGCAGGTGGATAATAAAAGGGTGAGAAAAATAGCCTATTTTTGTCCACATGAGCAGAGACACGAGTGTCTGTCTCAGTCGTGTGTGACACACTTCCTGGAGCATGGGCGTGTAGTTTGGCCGTGTGTCCCCTGCACCTTAAAATTATAAAATAAAATGCCTAGGTTTTTGCACACAGCCTAGCACACAGGTGTATGATTTGGCCGTGTGACTCCTGCACCTCACGCACAGCCTAGCACACGTGCCCAAGTCAGTAGCTACCCTAATTTGGACAGGGGCATGTCTCCTGGCCATGTGAGCCACAAGGTTGGCCACACGGGCTTGTGTCCCCTGCTCTTAAGAAAGATTTTAAGATTTTGGGAAAATTTTCTTAAGTGTTTGATTTAGTTTTGATTCACTTCTATTGTGTATTTTGGGCCTCAAGGACCCATCTAAGGGAAAATATGAATGTATTATGATTGATTCTTAATATGTGTAATAAAGTTGTGAAATATCTGTATTTAGTTCGTAAAGTCTAGTAATGCTTCATAACCCTATTCTGGCGACGGATAAGGGTTAAGGGTGTTACAAGCTTGCCGTAATTCATACAATGCCTTTGTCAGACGACACTCCAAAGCCTCACCATTTACCCCATATTGAAATAACTTGGCAGTTGCTGCATAAACACTTCGTCAGTGAGATCTCCATTTAAGAAGGCATTGTTTACATCGACTTGATGGAGTTGCCAACTATTTGTTACGGCAATAGATAGTATGGTTTAGGTAGTCGCAGGTTTGACTACCGAAGTAAATGTTTCCTTGAAGTCACATCCAGGTACCTGGGAACACCCTTTTGCCACCAATCGTGCCTTTCGGTGATCAATCGTCCCATCAGGAATTTTCTTGACTTTGAAAAGCCATTTGCACCCAATTTGTTTTCGACCATAAGGTAAAGACACAAGTTTCCATATAAAATTAGTCATTAAAGCACCATATTCAACTTGAACTACCAATTTCCATTCCTTATGAGTAAGAGCCTCCTCAACAGTTCGTGGCTCAATATCAATAGCCTCAACTAACAAAATTTTAGGTTTAAAAATTCTTTCCTTAGACCGAGTAACCATAGTATGAGTATTTCCCGGAAGAACATAAGAAGAATTAGCAGACTTGGTGATTGGGTCGGACAGATTAGCTTCAGCCGATGGAACATCAAAATGGTTAGATCCAGATTCAATTGATGAATCAACTGAAACAAATTGTATTGGACTACACGTAGCTAGCGGATCAACTAAAACAGATTGCACAGGATTGCCAGTCGGAGTAGAATGTAAAATGAGTGACAATGTAATGGTTTCTCTTAGTTCGACAGTAAATCGATCAGAGGGTGGCTGAACTACAAGAACATAAGTAGTGACAAATACATGAGACTTAACGGTGTCCAAAGTAGGCCAAGAAAACAAGAATCAACACTCATAAAAAATAACATGCCGAAAGATAATAATCTTACCATTCAGTGTGAGACAGTGATAGCCCTTATGTTGAGAGCTATATCCTAAAAACGTGCATAGTTGTGATCGAAACTCTAGCTTATGATGCATGAATGAACGTAAATACAGAAAGCAACAACAGCCAAAAACCCTTAAATGATCATAGGTCGGTTCATGACCATTAAGAGCCTAATATGGAGACTAACCTTTTAGGATTAAAGTAGGCAGTCAATTGATAAGATGAACAGCACTGCAAAATGCATACCCTCAGTAATCCATAAGTAGATTTGCTTGGGCTAAGAGTGTAATACCAGTTTCCACAATGTGCCTGTGTTTACACTTAGCAAAATCGTTCTGTTCGGATGTATGAGGACATGAAAGATGATGAAGAATCCCATGATCTGCCAAAATTGATGTAAAAGCATGATACTTAATGCCCCTGTCACTTTGGAATTTTTTAATACACTTCCCGAACTGAGTGAGAACCATTTTTTGAAACTGAAGAAAATATTCAACCGTTTGATATTTTCTTTTAATGAGATAAATCCAAGTAAATCGGCTGCACATGTCAATAAACGAAACATAGTACAAACTACTCACACAAGCAACAGATGTCGGTCCCCACAAATCAGAGATTATTCAGAAGTAAATTGAGCAAAGGGTAATTTATATGATTTCTTTTTCTGATAGGCAACACAAATATTATCTAGATTTTTCCTATTATAAGCAATGTGACACTTATCAAGAACAATTTTAACAGTTGAGGTAGAAGGATGTCCAAGTCTTTTATGCCACAATGTAAAAACATCATTATCTGAAGAACTATCGTAAACCCTGGTGTTGTGAATAGCAGGTACTATATCAAATAGAACCGACAGATCAGCCGAAAATTGATAAAGACCATCACGAGCTTGTCCCGTAGAAAAATTTCCTATGTTTGGGCATCCTTAATAACATAATAAGACGGATAAAATTGAAAAAAAATTATTGTCATGAGCAAACTGAGAAACAGACAAAAGATTCTTTCAGATACTCGATACACATAAGACATTAGAAAGATATAATAATTTCTTCTTCGTGGGCAAGACAGAATTTCCAATATATGAGATTTTAGTGGGAATGCCGTTACCCATTAAAATAGAAGAATTACTTGAGTATGGGGTAGACTCATTCAAACCAGTAGTATTCTGAAAAACACGGTGTATAGCCCCTGAATCCCGATACTATGATGAATTTCCAACGGGAAGGGGAACATATGAATCATCAAAATTAGAACCGTACTTAGTGGAATTAGCATTGGATCCGGAAGTAGCCAAATAGTTGGACAGATTAAAACCGGTAATACGAGGTAACCTAATACACTGCGAAGAATCAAAATCAATTACACGTGCCATTGGTTTAGTCTTCTGCGGAACACCGGACCCACCATTTGGTAAAGAAGATGTGTAGCTTTCAAGGCCAACATTATTAATATTCGGCCCACTAGAAGGTTGACCACCATTATTGTTCGGCCCATGTTCAGGCTAACCATTAGTGGCATGCTACGCAGCAAATTTCAACCCACCAGAGGACAATCCACCAAGATCATTGGGCCCGTAGTGCGGTCTACTGCAGGTGACGCATGAGAAAGACCAACAGATGGAGCACAGGAATGGGCATAAGTAGCAGACGCTGGCCTAAAATTGTACCCCAATTCACGCAGTACGCTAGCGCCATGTGGACCAGGCAGATGTGAGCCACCACCAGGCCTGCTTATGCGGCCTGCATCAGAGAAATAATTAGGGCCTGCGTCCACAAAATTAGGGTTAAAGGGATTATAATCCCAAACATGCAGCAGACCATTGAAATAAGATTGCTGTGACGGCCACCTTCCCTAAGAGTCTGAAAATGGCGCCGATGAATGTTTCGTTGGGCTACCAAACTGTTTAGGAGCACCATTAGACCAAGCAAACTTTTCACTTCGAAAATGTTGGCCATCATCAAAGGAGAAACGTCCCATGGGTGAAGGAGATAGGCCGTCGTAGTCTCGATTATAACAGTAGTAGCATCGTTGAGCTAGATGACCGGAGCGACTGCAAATTTGGCATTGAACCCGTGGCCGAAAGCCACACCCACGAGAACTAGATGAAGGACGGCCGTCGTCATGAGTAGGATCGGCCACCGTCGTGTTCAATGGTACCTCAACGATATTTTGAAACAAAAGTGGCTCAGAGGAGAAAGACGCCAGCGTTATCAGAGCGTCAAAGTCTGATGAAAGTCCGGTGAGAATAACCTCCACCTTTTTGGCCTCCGAGACGATAGATCTAGACGCCTCCAATAGAGCGCAGATATTTTGTATCTTGGCAATGTATTCTTTTACTGTTAATGCTCATTTAATTTCTTAATTCTTGATTCTTGAGAGCTTCGCACCAGTCGCAGCAGCAAAAATCGATTAGCAGTGCTCCATATATCACAAGCTGTTTTGGCAGAGATAAAATATGACAGTAACGATGTGCTAACGGTAGAAAGTAACCATGATGCAAGTAACTTATCTTGCTGGGTGACGAAAGATGCATCTGGATTTGGAATCAGAGTTCCATTTGGAGAGGTCACAAAACGAGCCGGAATAGGTAACGTACCATCTAGAAACCCTTGCAATTTATGGCCTTCTATGATCAACCTTACATGCTGTTGTCACTGCACATAATTTCCATCATCTAACTTCACTGTATCGTGACGAGGGATTGGACCAGACGAGAACCAAAAAAAGAACCAGCGGAAGTAGATTCGGTGGAATTTGCCATGGATTCAGTAGAGAGAAGGAGGCCCTAGGAAGTTGGCGACTAATACCATGTAAAATACTATACTAAACCAAAGAACAATTTGACAAAAATTGAATTTACTTAGAAATTTGCTTAGTATTCATATCTGCCTTCATCAATTACACATATGATGTTTATATATTTGAAAATGAATAACTACTCTAACCAATTATACACCAGACTCAGTAACTGATTGATAACAAACTAACAGTCCCTAATCTCTTTACTCTAATATGGATCAAAACAGTTTTCTGATTTTAACAAATGGAACAGCTCATAACTTTGCTTCATGCTAAGTGTTTTGAACATTCTTATTTCGAATACTCTTTTGGTGAATTTTAACGAAGCTAATAGATATAAAAACAGGTGTATAGAATAAGTTTGTTGGCTCGAGTTAATCATCATAACTCTTAATTCAACCTTTGATATTTGTAACAATTTATCATTTTCCCAATTCCCAATACTTAAACTTATTCACATAAATTACCTTTAACCAAACTTGTCCACCCGTATTTTCCACTCTTATATGGAGCAGTCATATAATTCTAAAATTATATATAAATATATATACTTTGTGTAATTCTAAAGTATCACTCTTCAAATATTTCATATGTAAGCTAAATCTCACATGAAAAACATTAAAAAAGTTGCAGCAGAAATCGTTTACTATTTTTAAAGCCTAATGCTTAAACCTGGGTCACGTGAAATTCAGGAAGTCGACAGTATGCTACATGTTCAATGTTCATCATTATGGTTACTGTGTACTAATGTTCAATTTCCACTACGACCACTTACCCAACATCTTTTTCTCTTTTCTTTTCTTAAATTTCAACTTAAAAAAGAAAAAAAGGAAAAAAAAGAAACCCACTCCCCAGACCCACAGAAAGAGAAAGGCCATGTCGACATCTTAGTCATGGGTATATGGCAAAGGCATGAAATGTTTAGTTAAATTCTATTATTAGTAGTTTATGTAGTACGCAAGTTATGGTTTTAATTATTATATTTTAATGTGATGATTTTTATTTACATTTTCTGAATTTTAAAATTTTAATTTTAACGAATAAAATTGTTAAATTTATTAATTTAAATTTGCTATTTTTAAAATTGTATATTACAACCACATTATCATCACGTGTAACACTAGATCTATCTATGGTCCGACCCAAAGGCCTACCCAAAAAGTGAGAAGATTTTGGTGAAAATACATGCCCAGAAAATGAGCTTGAAAAAAAATAAGGCTCGTTTAGAAAATAGGTCAAGCCTCCAGTAAGAATTTTTTAACCCGAGCTTGGCCCAAATATGCAAAAAAAAACTGTTGTTTTTTTACTGTTTTGTTACTATTTTTCTTTTTTCTTTTTCTTTTTTTGCTATTTTGCTATCATTCACTATTATGTTGCTACTATTTTGTTGTTATTGTTTGGATATTGTATAACTCTTGTTTTATTGTTAATTTTGTTAAGATTTTAGAGGCATTTTCTTGAGTTGCATCTATCTTAGTGTTATATATATTTTTAAAATTTATTTTAAATTTATTGGGAAACGTTTATTTTAATATTTTTAGTATTTTATATGTATTATATTTAAAAAATATAAATTAATATGGACGGGGCGGGCTAGGTTTTAGCAGTTTTATTTGAGCCAGGGTTGGACAAAATTTTAGACTCATTTTTTAGGCTAGGCCTGAGCATAGCAAATGAGACTGAAATTTTGGTTGGGCCCGACCCAGCCCATAGACACTTTTATGGAACACCATGTTAGCTTTCTACTTTTACATATTACTCACAGAAAAGTTAGTTAGTAGATTTAACTATTGTTATTTGTGTCAAGATTAAAATTTCAAATATTGAAATGTATGAGGACTTGGAATGATTCGCTATCAGAACATGGACTAAATCTACGACTTTACACATTATTCAAGATTAATAGGATTAATCAAATAAGTTTAACCACTACCATTTTGAATCAAACCTAAAATTTTAATTTTCAAAAAGTTCGAGGATAAAATTCACTATTTTAAAAAATACAATAATTAAAATTAACTAAAATAAAATATATGAATTAAATCGCAAACTTAAAAAAAGAAAATAATAACAGAATTTGAACTAAATGTTTTGTGAGCAAAATTTATGAATGTTGGATAGGTAAGTGATAAAACTAGTATTATTTTACATAAATTGAATCTTAAATTGTTAGGCCATTTTTTATGCAATATTTGTTAGTGTAAGTTATTATTGCATATTATCTTGCTTAATTCCTTTTAAGTTTGTCGTTTAGTAGCTCCTTTTTCTTTTTATTTACTTGTGATGGAAATTAAATTATCAAATCTTTTGATGTAAAAAATAATTTATTCTATATCACTTAAATATTGAATTAATTGTGGTATTATATTCAATTTCAATCTTTTTAATAGAAAAATACTTTTTTTTATATTACGATTATATTTAAAATAAATTATGTTGCATTTAATTGGTTGAATCTTAATTTATTTGATGCCATTATTATTATAATAATAATGTAGAAGATAAATTAAATTGAATGTATTTGGACACTTGTTATTTTTTATTTAAGAGTTTAGAAAGTTATGATTGGAAGTAAACCTTATATTTATATAAATTTTAATTTATTAATAATAAATATGAAGTAATGTAGGTTTAGCAAAGTGTTTAAATTAAAATGGGTGCTCTTTGTATGATTTGAAAGTTAGCTGAGGTAGAAGAGTAAATGTTAGAGAGCGTGGTGTAATCATTCCATGGAATTTTAGTCTTAGAGATGATTCATCATAACATGGAATTCCGCCCATCCAATCCATATCTTCACTCTTTACTCTCTTTCTTAAAAAGGTTTTCAACATTATATAGATTTAATTTAATTCATCCCATTCAATCAATTTCTAATGGTAAATGAGTCAATTAATTTAATTCTCTTTTTAATTTAATATCTCAACCAATTTTTAATCTAATCCAAAATTTCTTTTATATATATATACATAACTTTAAATCCAAACGAAACACAAAATGGGGATAAGTAGGAGCTCTTGTCACTTGGTTAAATCATGCATACATTCTCTCTTAAAAGTTAACAGTTGAATATAACTTTTTTTTAAGCTTTGGCGAAAATAGAAAGTTAATTTTTTGGCTCCTAAACATACTAATTACTCAATTTAAACATTTTAAACACAAAATCTATCTTTTACTTGAATTTCAATACAGAATTCCTAAATTTATCTTTAATCCAAGCCTTCTATACAGGAGTGCTGAATCGATTAACTAAATCGAATTAGCATGAATTAAATTAACCAAACTTTTTAAACCTTTAATTGTTAACTAAACCAAAATTTTTTCAATACAAATTAATCAAACCGAACTATTTCGGTTAATTCAATCAGTCAACCAAATTAACTGAAATTTTTATTTTTATTTTGTTAAAATAAGTATAAAACATATAAAAAATAAATGGGTAATGTTCACTTAATCAAATTAACCAAATTAAAATTAACCGAATTGGTAATAAATAATATTGGTTTTTTGAAATTTCGGTTAATTACCCAATTTTGAACTAAATTAACGATAACCGAACTTTTAAAAAATCATTAACCGACCTCCGACCGAATTAGATCAGTTAACCGACAGATTAACTGAATTAGTTCGGTTCAACCAATTAATTCGAAATTTATACACCCCTATTTCTATATGGTGAAAATAGTAAGGAAATAAAAAAAATGATGAGTTAGATAGACAAAATGAAAAGAAGTTTGGGAATTGAGATTGCCAAGCCCTTATCTCCCCCAAATTAGGGCCCATTTCATAAACTTTATTTTAGGGGGGTTATAATTTCATAAACTAACTAAACAACACTAATATCTAAACATTTGGTTTAAATTTTCTCTTTTGAAAAGGGACCCAAAAAGGGTCATTGCAAAGTGCAAATTATGCTTCATAATTATTCCCTTAAAACGTACCGTTTTGACATCATGACTACGTTTGTTCCACGCCAGCTTCAACTGCAAATTATATATATATATAAACAATTTATCAAATATTTTGATTTATCAAAATTTTGCAATATGTTGCGATTCATAATTATATCTTCATTTTAAAAGAAATCATATTTGAATTTCTTCAAATTTGCAACAAAATAAATGAAACATCATATATCTAATTATTGTTGTCTTTTGATTCATGATATAATTTTTTTTTTAAGGATAAGTTGCATGATACAATTATATACATATCATTATAAGCTCCTTTGCTCATGTATAATTTTAATTTCAATTAATCAAAAAAAAAAAACAACCACCTTATAATCCTATAACATGTCTAATGATTTTTAACCATCATTTTATCACAAATATAATTACCATCAAAAGTACTAAATTAACATAATTGATGAATAATAGAATTGTATACAATAATCAAAATGATGGGAGCAGTGGGTGTGTATATGGTCCACAAGGAATATTTTTAAAAACTACAGCAATGGGAAATTAAAAATTATTTATTTAGCAAAACAAGTGTAATTATTATGTTGAATATTGAAGAGATGATGATAACAATATAATGGAGGTGGGCTTGGAATTTGAGAAATGGTGGGGTTGATTTTGGTTTTGGTTTTGGAGGAGAAGTATATACAAAAAGTGAAAATAGCAAAAGTCAAATAGGGACTATTTCATGATATCTTCACCTCTGATTTGCAGACCATTCATCATCATTGCCACCCTCTTGTGATTTTTTTTTCCGAATTTCTTTTCATCTTTGCTAAAAGGAATTAGACAATTAAACTAATTATTATACAAATGAATATATAATTTCATTTTTTTCACTTATTACTGGTTTTTTTAGCAATGAATTTTACTCTCTCTCTCTCTCTCTCTCTTTTTTTAATAAAGTTAGGTGTAGCAAAGTTTGATGAAAATGGAGTGCATGGATATTCCATGCAATTAAAGCAAGGGGAAGCAGCTAAGAATGAAGCAATATTTGTCATGTACTGTTGACATTCTTAAAACAGGAAGAATCCACTAACAAAATGAGACATGTAATTGCATGAGGTCAAAGAGTAACATGTCTTGCACTAAACTCTCTAAACAGACGGTTTGCCCTAAACTCTCATAATTTACCTTTAGTGACACCGTATTAACTTAATTAAGAAAAAATGAAAATATTTTTATTTTTACAAAATAATAAATATTATTATAATTATATTTTCATCTTAATCATATTATTATATGATTTGAACCTTAAAACGTATGAATTGTAAGTTAATTATTTGATTTTAATATAAATCTTTTATAAATATAGCTCTTTTTTTCTTTTAATAAGAAACTAAAAGGATAAAAAAGAAGAAAAAAGTGGTTGGGTCACATTAAAGCATTTTATAATAATTATAAAACTTCGTATATATATAATTTTTATTGTCTATCAATCCTAGAAGTTTCAAGTTTGAGAGAGACCCTTCCTTGAGTCGTTAAAATCTAAGACTATTTCTACTTTTAGTCTATCTTCCAAAATTCCCTATACTTCTGTAAACGAAACCAAAAACCTAACTTAATTCCTTTCTCATCAAGAATATGTCACAGCAAGCCATGCTAAACCAGGAATTGTTTGAGGAAAAAGAGATGCCTCAAATGGGTTTCTTTACTTTCCCTCAAACCCTCACTTCATATCCTCCTTCATTTAGTTGCCTCAAAGCTTTCAATATTGTACCTCCTCCTGCTAATCTAACTGAAACCCTATTCTCTCATCCAAAGCATAGAGAAGAAGACTCAGCTTCTGATTTTGCAGGACCCCAACTCCTTTCCTTGCACAGTTCTACTCCAAACCTATGGTGAATATATTACCCTCTTAAATCATTGTGTATTCATGCAAATAATATGCTTCTTATTTATTGTTTTCTGAAATGGTTTTAGGGAATGGGGAGAGGTAAACGAGTGTTTGGGAACCAAGAAAAGTAGTGGAGATGATCATCTAGGAGTTTCAGCAATTAAAATGAAGAGGATAAAAGGAAGAAGAAAGGTAAGGGAACCTAGGTTTTGCTTCAAGACCATGAGTGATGTGGATGTGCTGGATGATGGTTACAAATGGAGAAAGTACGGCCAGAAAGTGGTAAAAAACACCCAGCATCCCAGGTATATTCATATTCATTACATTTCACACTCAACAAAGATATCTCCCTTTTTGTTTTTTTTTTTTGTTTTTTTTTTACATTTAAATTTTATCAAGGTTTTTAGCTATGGCCTTAGTAGTACCCCATATACACATGCTATGTTTCCTCTTTTTTATTTTATTTCCCTCTGTCATGTAATTATGCTTTTGGTTAATCATGACTGCTAGGGCTTTACAGTACTCCTGTTGTTGCATGAGATGTGAAATTGATGAGCGGGGGGGAGGGGATTTTAATCATGAAAATTACAATACCGAAATTCTTATAGAACCCTAAAAGAAGTCATTATTATCTTCGAAAAGATACAAAATCACAATAAAAAAAGGGGGAAATTATAAAACAATTTGTAAATTTATAATGCATATCACAAAAAAGGGAAGCTATAGCCTAGAATAATATCTTCACTACATAACAAAGTTGGAAATACCATTACCATAACGAAATTATATACAACAATTCTAGTTGATTAAATAGAGAGTTTCACTTTTCCATGCCATAACAATAAGCTAAAGTGCCTAGGCAACTGGTATGCATGTATTTATATATGTATTTTAAGGTAAACAATGTAGGAGTTTAGTATGAACTGTAAGCGTTTCACCTTTTGATTTGTCACTATGTAAGAAAAGAGAACCACCTAGCTAGACACTTTGCTTACAAAGTAGAAACTCTAAGGGCAATGATTTTAGCTCTGAATAACAAAAGAGTACTACATGATTATGCACCTATATATAAATATGTACACTTTAGGGTTTTGAGTATCATTTGATTTTCTAAAATTATGGGGTTGAAGAGACCACACCATAAGAGACAAAAAAAAAACCATGAGACATGAGGGAGAGGAAACAATGACCTCTTTTAGCTACTAAATTTGTTACCAGTTAGCATATGTAGGCTATATTATATATATATTTCTTTTTGGTTATGGAAAAGAGTAAACCATATAATCAAGGATTGCTAGGGAATTCTAGTATAACTAAAATATAAATCTAGTTGGCTAAATATAAATTACATTTTTTTAAAATAAAGGATAAAGGTAGGGTTTTTTTAGGAATGGAATCAAAGAATAGTGTTAAATATAAAGTTTTTGAAAATAATGACAAGGGGGTTTATTTTTTAAAAACAAAATTTGAGTATTTATTTGATAATTACTTTACTTTGTAGTATAACCAAAGTTTCCTAGTTACAAAGTGATTTAATTTCTAAACAAAATAATGAGTATGGTGGAAGTAGGGCCCTAAAACCTGACTTATATGTGAAAGGGGAACGCCCTACTTACTCAAATTGGTAATAATCATAATAAACTTAAGGACTTATCATAGCTTGATTAACTTCATTAATATCCAACTTCATGCAACCTTTCACATGCTCACTAGAAATCCCTTTCTTTTTCACTGTTAAATTCATTATTTCACATTCAAGCCCTCCTATTCTTACCCAATTTGCTGCATGCATTTCACTGTTATTTTCACTATGCACATTCTCATCATACCCATAAACAACATTATTTGCAATCTCATCATACCCATAAACAACATTATTTGCAATCATATGTTAAAAAAAAAAATGAATGGAATCGAGTGCAGGAGCTACTATCGGTGTACGCAAGATAATTGCCGGGTAAAGAAACGAGTGGAGCGACTAGCGGAGGATCCGAGAATGGTGATTACCACCTATGAAGGGCGGCACGCTCATTCTCCGTCGCACGATTCCGAGGACTCTCAGCACCCTTACTCTCACCTTAACAATTTCTTCTAGCACCACCATCTAAACCAATTACATTTCATATATATTTTGTATACATTATCTTTATATTTGTTTTTAAACTTTTTGTTAATGAGATAGAATAATTTTTGTTTATGATAGTATTCAGATATATATTGTGAATGCATTAAATATAAACTTTATATATATATATATATATATTAATGCATTGATTTTATATATTGATATACTATCAATGAAATAATTATTGTTGAATAAAATTGAAAGGGTAATGTTTGTATGTACATTCTCTCAACCTCTTTGTTATGTTATGTTTAATTAAATTTTGTTGAAAAATCATTAAATTATATATTAACTTATAATTTGTAATTAAAAAGGCTATAATGGACTTAATTTCACCCATCACAATCCTAAATAAATAAATATAGAATGTTTTATGAATTGATACAATATCAATTTCATTTCCAATGCCAAAAACCAAAACTTATTTGTCTTATAAATTAATTGCCACTCTACCTAGTTGTAGCAAAATCTAGCATAATGTACATATATGTTTGTAATATTTTTTAAAATTGGAAGTGTATGGTGAAATTTCATCCAACTTCATCAATCAATCAATCAATCCAGTGATTGAAAATTTGGGCTTTAAGAGCCCACTTGGTTTTAAATATATAAGAAAAGAAAATACAAGAATAAATGACACTAAGAAACTTGCTCTGTAATGAATACTTTTTTGTTTTTTGCCATTATTGTTCATAGTTTCTTACAGGCAAATTATGAAAGAAAAAGACTAGTGATATGAATATGATGATAAGTATATCCTCCTCAAAAACATTGATGCAATCATAAATCTAAAGTACAAATATTCCTTTGCTATTTTCATATATCTTTTAGTGATAATTATGAGAAGAACCATTGCAGAAATATATAACATTATTATCTACTTTCTGTAAACTGAAAAGATAAGCAAGCACCCTCTTTTTCTGATTCCACATTCTATAATTCTTCCCTATCAATTTGTTTGTTTGCAATTTTTATCTTCCTTTTGAGTTTCGATTAAACTTGAAGTTGAACCGAGTCAAAAATTTTATTCGAATATGAATATAGTTAATTTGGATAAGTTGGAAGGTTGAATTTTACATTGGAATTTCATGAATTTGATGGTCAATTTGTATGGAATTTTAAGACCAATTATTTCCAAATGATTCTAAAGCTAGAATAGGGTTTTCTCAAATAAGAATAGTCCAATGGGCTATGATTTGGGTAAATAATTCTTTTTAATCCATACTTTATCTTCTAAATCCCAAACAACAAACCATATAAATAAATGTTGGGTTTTGTTTGATAAAAAAAAAACACAATGGCGAGGATGAAAATTTTGCAATCCAAATTACTAAATTACGAAATTAAAAATATATATATATAAATCTTAACTAATCAATTAATAAAATTCTCTATCATCTCTTGTATCAACAAAACAAACCTATCCCCTACATGTTACTGAATAAATCTGATTAGAGAAAATTGATCAATAGGTTTAATATTTCAATTTTCTTCCGTTCCAACGCACCACAAAACCATGTTTTACTAATAAAAATGTTTTTTAGGTGTAAAATGCTCCCAAATTAAAAAAAAAAATTTAAGGTTTTTTTTTTCACTCAACTAAATACTTAAATTTTCAAAATGTATAAAAAAGACTCTCAAAATTTTTCAAAGAAAGCAATTTAGCCCCTTTTTTTACACTCAATTGGGTACTTGAACTGTCAAAATGTATCAAAAAGTCCTTTAACCGATAACTCTAACAGTTGATTGTTAAAGTTAACTGCCCTTAATTTTTTTCAGTTAAAACCATCACATTTCAAAATCTAAATATTATTAAATTTTAATAAAAATATTAAAAATTAAGAAATAATTAGGAAAAGTTATAAAAATCATAAAATTTGTAAAAAAATATAAAATATACAAAAATATAGAAATTTTTATAATATAAAGTGGCAAGAAAATTATAAAAAATGTAAAGAAATATAAAATTCATAAAAAAATATAAAAATTATAAAATGCTTCTTTTGTTATGATAATTTTTAACCACATGTCACGTTGTGTTTCAACACGTGATGGCTTTAATTGAAAAAAATAGGGGTTGTTAACTTTAACTGTCATTGATTTTTATAAAATTTACCATTTTTTATATTTTTACTATTTTTATAATTATTCTATTTTTCTTTTAAAATTTAATAAATTTTAAATATTTTATTAAAATTTAATAAATTTTATAACTCTTATTGATTTTTATAATTTTTTTTACCACATGTCATGCCGTGGTTGTGACACGAGGTGGATTTAACTGAAAAAAATTAGGAGCAGTTAAAGTTAACGATCAAAGTATTTTTTTATGTATCAAATTGAGTGAGAAAAAAAAGTGAGGTTTATTTTATTTTATTTTTAAAGTTTAAGAGCCTCTTTGATGCATTTTAAAAGTTCAAGTACTTAATTGAGTAAAAAAAATAAAGACTTAATTATTTTTTATTTTTTTAGGGAAACCTATTTTTTATTCAAATTCAAATTTAAAATATATAAATATTATAAATAAAAAAATCAAGCTTTTGGGTTGACTCAATCTTTGGACCCACGTTTAGAATAAAATTTTGTAAACCGTGACCTTATGATTCTTATCCAATCAATTAACACTATTACTTTATCTATAATTACTCCTAATATAAAATAAGAAAAATATTTTTTAAATTGTTAGGTAAAGATTAGGTTGATGAGAAGTATATATATAGAGAATAGTAAAATAAATGAAATATATATAAAAAAAATTAAAACACGTACTAAATTTATAATTCTACTTGTAAAGTTAAAAAAGTGTATTATTAATGTATCAAATATTTGTCCTATAAAAACATGGTTCATTTTTTTTTTAGAGATTACATAAGAATTTTTTTTAAAGTGTGTTTGGATGAAATTTTTTAAAATTTTTTATATTTTAAAATACTAATATTTTAGAATTCATAAATTCAAAATGCTAGGATAAATAATTGATTTAGAAAAAGATTAAGTTAAAGGAATTTTCTAAATTAAAAAATATTATAAAAGTAATTATATTAAAAATAAATAATATAAAAATATTAAATATGGATATTTTTATATTTGTAAAAATTTATAAATGATTTTAATAAAATAAAATTTCAAAAAATATATTATAATTAAATAAAAACAAATTTTGTAGTTTAAATTTTTATCTTATAGTGGAACCATGTGTACTAAATCAAATAAAATTAGGAGAAACTTTGAAAAAAAAATCTATTTAGGTGGGACCTGACAAAGGAATTTAAGCTCTTAAAATTTCCTCTTGAAATTATCAAAATTTTTTTAAGTTCTCTAATATATTTACCTAAACAAATAGATTCATTTTTAGAATTTTGAAAACTTTGATACAAATGATATCTCTCATGCAAATTCCTCAACCAAACACACTCTTAAGGAAACAAAAAATTTGTCTATAATCTATGTAAATGAATTGGCTAGAATATCCTTTATTTAATAGAAGTTGTGATAATTAAATATTTAAAAATCATTTTAATTTAATTTACAGTTATTAATTAAAAAATTTAAAGGTAAAAAATTTTAAAATTTTTATAAAATAAAGAAAGATTGAGAGAATAAAGAACAAAGAAAATATGAAAGCAATATCAGAGAATGTGCTTTATTAATCAAAGGGATGATTACAATGCTTCATCAGAGTCTCTATTTATAGGCATAAGAAGTATAAAAGAAGTAGAGATCTAATTCTAATAACTATTAGAATTTAAAGTACATCAAAACTTTATCTTGATCATGATGGACATATACTTAATAAGATATTCATAATACTCCCCCTTGGATGTCCATTGGTAGATAATGTGCCTCATTAAAACCTTATTAAGAAAAATCCTGTGGGATAAAAACATAACAAAGGAAAAAAAAGTACACAATCTTCTATTACAAGTTGCCTCATTGAATACCTTTACCAGGAAAACCCAATGGGACAAACATTGGTTAAAGGAAAATAGTATAACTTGTTTTAGACTCCCCCTAATGGCAACATTACGTTACATCTTTGAGTTGACGCATTCCAATCTTGTGTGGTAGTCTTTCAAATGTTGAAGTTGGCAATGCCTTAGTAAAAAGATATGTTAAATTATCACTAGAACGAATTTGTTGAACATTTATATCACCTCTTTTCTCAAGATCATGGGTGAAGAATAATTTTGGTGAAATATGTTTCATTCTATCACCTTTGATGTAACCACCCTTCAATTGAGCTATATATGTTGCATTATTTTCATATAAGATAGTTGACATCTTTTCCTATAAAGGCAAATTACATATCTTCTGGATATGTTGGGTCAATGACCTTCGCCAAACACACTCTCGACTTGCCTTATGCATTGCAATTATTTCTACATGATTTGAAGAAGTATCAGTTAATGTTTGCTTTCTCGAATGTCATGATATGGCATTACCCCCACATGTACATAAATATCCTATTTGAGATCAACCTTTATGTGGATCTGATAAGTACCCAACATCAGCATAGCCAACTAATAGAGATTTTGAGTCATTTGAATAAAATAACCTCATATCAATAGTCCCTCTGAAATATCTAAATATATATTTAGTTCCATTCTAATGTCTACATGTTGGAGAAGAACTAAATCTTGCTAACAAGTTTACAGTGAAAACTATGTTAGGTCTTATGTTGTTTCCAAGATACATCAATGCCCTTATGACACTTAGATATGGTACTTCAAGACCAAGAAACTCTTCATCATTCTCGCAAGGACAAAATTGATCTTTATTCACATCTAACGATCGTACAACCATCGGAGTACTTAATTGGTTGCATTATCCATGTAAATTTTCTATAATATCTTTTCTAAATAAGTTGATTAATGACAATGATTTTCATCTTTTAAATTCTCGATTTGTAAGCCAATATAAAACTTTGTTTTTTCAAAATCTTCTATTACAAATTCTTTCTTTAAATAATTTATTATACTTTGAAGCTTTTCGGGAGTTTCAATAATATTAGATCATTAACATAAACAACAACTATCATAAAATCTAATCCAAACTTTTTTATAAAGACACATGGACAAATTGGATCATTTTTGTAACCTTCTTTTAACAAGTATTCACTAAGACGATTGTACCACATACGTCTAGATTGTTTTATTTCACATAAACTTTTCTCTAATTTGATCGAGCAATTTTATCAAGAAACTTTATACCTTTTTGGGATTTTAAATCCTATAGGGATTTTCATATAAATTTCACTATTAAGTGTACCATATAAATAGGGTGTAACAACATCCATTAGATGCATGTCAAGTTTTTCATGTACTATCGGACTAATAAGATATTTAAAAGTGATTGCATCCACCACAGAAGAATATGTCTCTTCATAATCAACGTCGGGTCTTTGCGAAAAACCTTGTGCTACAAGGCGAGCTTTTTATCTTACGATTTCATCAATTTCATTTTATTTTCATACAAATACCCATTTATATCCTACCGGCTTTTACATCTTTAGGTGTTTGGACTACAGGTCTAAAAACTTCACGTTTAGAAAGTGAACTCAATTCTGCTTGAATTGCATCTTTCCATTTTGGCTAATATTTTCTATTTTTACATTCCTTAGTAGATTTAGGCTTAAGATCCTCATCTTCTTTTATTATTTTAATAGCAATATTATAAGCAAAATTGTTGTCGACAACTACTTTTTTTTTCGGTTCCATCTTTTTCTCGTATTGACATAACTTATCGAGATCTCTTTACTTTCATCATTTCTATTTTCACTTTTAGGTGCCTGAATCTCTTCTTGAGTTTTATAATTAGTTATGTCATAGGTCTCTTCAGGAACCCCTGCCTCCATTATATGACCATCTTAAATGTTTGCTCCTTTACTTTTACGAGGATTTTTATCTTTAAAATCGACCGGTCTTTCACACTTCATGCATGAATTACTTTCTTTTGCATTAACAATTTGCCCTATTAGGACATCAATTCGTATTGGAGCATTTTCAGCTAGTATGTGAGATTTAATGAATCTGGCAGTTGATTTGTAATATGAATTATCTGTTGAACTTCTGGTTCACATTGCTTTGTACAATGATCTTAGACATTGATAATTCATTTCAAGTACTTTATTAATCTAGCTTTTTATTCTCTTCCCCTAATGTTGGGAAAACTGACAACTCTTGTCATAACTAAATATCGAATTAATAGCTCAAAAATATTATAAAGAACTCACATATATATAGATTTCCAATCTCTTATAATGACCCATCTTTGTGTGTTGTGGTGGAGCAGTTGGAACATATACTGCACATCCAAAAAATTGTCAGATGGGAAATATTTGGCTCTTGACCAAAAATCAATTGTAATGAGGAGTATTTATAATTTATTGGCTTGATGCGTACAAATACAATCTCATGCTGAAATAGAAAGTTTTGTTCTCATAAGTAATGATTTAGCTATTAGTTGGAGGCATTTGATAAATAATTCAGCTAAATTATTTTGTGTGTGAACATGAGCTAGACGATGTTCAACTTTTATCCCAATTGACATGCAATAATCATTGAAAACTTGGGACGTAAACTCACCAACATTAGCAAGATGAATTGTTTTAGTTGCATAATCTAAAATTAATCATTTAAATAAGCAATATCGCAAACGACAGGTTGCGAGTTGATAACGTATGTGATTATTTTGTAGATGTATCTACCAAAATCATATAATATCAAAACTATCCACATTGTGGATGAATGTGCCCATATTTATTTCAGAAATGCAATACATTAAATATCAACTTTAGCTAGTGAGTTTCTAAGAACCAATTTTTATTGAGAACAAGCAACAAATAAGAATTCTTCAAATTAAAGAATCTTCTGGTTCTTTAATGGATGTCTATATGAATTCTCAATTAATTTTCCCATCATATACGATCCAAGATGATCTAACTGGTCACGCCAAGTAGTAAACACATTTCTATTAGTAAACTTCTGGTTTACTTTAACATGTGTTTCAATTGTAATAATTTGTAACAAATTGATAATTTTATTATCATTCATTTTAATTTGTATCCACATATAAGTACTATTGTGACATTTACTACTGGAAATGTCTAAATCAATATGAAGTCTATAATGTCACCAAGTCATTAAATATAATTTCCAAATAATTATATGTGATATTCGCTTCAGGGAATAACAAATTTTGTGCTTTTTAGATATTAATATATTAGCTCTTCTGGAGCTTTCAACTAATTTTGTACTATCAAATATTGGAATAATATTTGTTTGTTTTAGTACCAAATAAGATAAATATTTTCTATTTATAATGATAGAATTCATTATTACATTCTTATATCCTTCTTCAAAGAATATTAACAAAAACAAAATATTTGGACATATGCCACAGATGTGGCCAATAATCATATCACATTGATAACATAAGTTATCTTTACCCTTTGAAGAGTTATCTTAAGAACTCTTATTGTTCTCTTATTTATTACTATGTTCCCACTTTTAGTGGTTTATGATTATATCTTTTATTTTCTTTATATTTGCATTCACTTCAAGGAATGCTATAACTCTAGTAAGATAGACTTCTAAACGCCTCCATTGATTTTTTATTTTATAATCACTATCGCAAAACATGTGTGGATTTCAAATCAAAATCTATCTATTCATGTTGTCACGATTAGTCTCCAATCACGTCCTCAATTGCAACAACAATGATGATCTCTATATTTTCATTTTTCATAATTGTTATGTACTGCTACATTCACTTCAGGAAATGAAGCAAAACTAGTAGGAAGAATTTCATAGTTTTTCATTAGTAACTTATTATTTTGCTTAACCACTAGAATGTATGAGATCATTCGAAAATACTGTTAAAGTCATTTTCACAATATTGCTACTACAGGAGCACATTAGATATTTCAATCATAATGTAATGTATTCCTTCGGGGAATATATATAATATAAATACACGAGTATCTCATGTTATTTATATATATGGTTTTAGTATAAAACACAAGAAGGTTTTATTCAACATATATCTTCTTAATCTGAAAAGCAATATTATATTTTATAAAATTTTGCATCACAACGGAGCTCAAATATAGGCTCTTAAAGAGCTTTTTACAATTTGATGCAATGTTAGCTCTTTAGGAGCATATAATCATTTTATTATATAACCTTTATGGATGTTTAATTTATTTTAAATAAATTTTTATTTATTCATATAAAAACAAAATGAATAGGTATAAATAAAACATATATTAAACGTAACAAATAATAAATTCATGTCACTAATAAATCGTTGTGGTTAGATAATATATATTTTATATATCATACCACAACAAAATACAAAATATTATAATGTCAAATTAAAATAACTTTATAGCTATAAAAGTTTAAATATAAACATTTTTTAATCTCCACCTCTTATGACATAATTTCATCTCAAATTTTACAATGATATGAAATTATCATAGACAGGGTGAATATCTCAAAGTTCATGACAAGTACTTTTACTCACATTCCGTAATAATCATATATCTTAATCAAAATCAAAATTAAACCAATAAATTCTATTAAAAATATTTATCTCCACATAAAAATCTCAATAAGTAAATGCGTGAAAGGTTTTATAAATTCATAGATATACAGATAGTGAATTATATAAATTGAATTTTTTAATAGAAATCAAATCAAATTTCAAAAGAAATTGATTAAATTGACTTACATTTCCATGGATGAGAAGTAGTGCTTATAAACATCTTTTTTAATGAAGAGAAAGAGATCATCCCCAAGCAAATATCAAAAAACAAACTTTGAGAGTGAATCTTACTTCTCTATTTCATATAGATAATGGTATCAAATCTTTCACCATCTTTAAGAATAAAAAGTAAAATAAATTAATCAAAACAATGATAACGTATAATGAAAGAAGGATTAAAAATAATAATCAAATATGAAACATTAAATAAAAGAAACTTCTTATAAAAACTTTGCATCTTGCCATAAAAAAATATTAAAAATCATGAAAGATAAATTTGATCATTGATAAAATGAACTATCACTTTGAGTAATATCGTGCTATAAAATAAAGAAAGATGGAGAGAATAAAGAATAAAGAAAATATAAAAACAATATTAGAGAATGTACTTTATTAATCAAAGGGATGATTATAGTGTTTCATCAGAGTCTTTATTTATAGGCATAAGAAGCATAAAAGAAGTAAAAATCTAATTCTAATAACTATTAGAATTTAAAGTACATCAAAACTTTATTTTGATCATGATGAACATGATCCATTTAATAAGATATTCATAACAAAATTAAAGTTATTAGTTAAAAAGAACTCTAAACATAAAATATAGGAAAAAATGTGATAACTATAATTATAATAAATAGAGTAATTACTTGAATAAAATTTTAAGCATATTAATTATAACTTAATTAATATTAGAATTATATAGCAATTAAAATTTAAGTTTAAATATATAAATAGTCTCTAGTTTTAATTTCTTATATAGTTATAAATTTGTATATTATTTTAAATAGCTTTTACGTATTAAATTTAATTATATTTTAGTTAAATATTGGTTTTATATTTGATTTAAATTATTTTATCTAAAATTTGATATCCGTACAAATTATATCCCACCGAATCAATAGCTTGTTGGAATTATTAGTTTTGTTTAATAAAACGCATTTAATTTACTTTTTGTATTTATATCTAAAAAATGTTATAAAAAATAGGGGTGACCATATGCATACAAATAAATAATGAAATTATAAATATAATAAGTTATGAGATTCAACTGGCTGCCCTTTACATGCAGTATGAAATATAAGACAAAAGTTATGGGACAGAGAGATGAAACAAATATACAGGATGCCTTCCCAATATCTACTTTCTGCTACATTTATATTTTAGTTTGCCAATTCATTATATTCAATTTAACCATATCTTATCTTAATTTTATATATCACACTATATTTTTGAAAAGAAAAAAAACAATAAATTTATATTAAATTAAATAAGAGAGAGAGAGAATGGTCGTAACTCGCATGGAACAACTTTGAAAACATTAAACAAATGGGATTAATGAAGGTTAATTGAATTGCAATATAAGAAATCATGAAAAGATGGGTCCTTCATCCTTGGTCCTTCCACTACCACAACGTGCTCCCCTCCCTCCTCATCCGCACGTTCAAACTTCAAAGCTCTTATTTCCAGGATCTTTTTAATCCAGTTGACCTTTTTTTTTAGACAAATTAAATCATCACCATTCTAATCACTTCATTGCTTGCATCAAGTAGAGATGATATATGAGTTAACCAAAAATTACAAGGACGTCACGAAAAATTGAGATTCCCCCCAAAAAATGAGCATGGTTAACTAAGATTAAAAGCTAATGAAGATGAGTAGAATCTTTGCAGACCCTGGTGAATGGAGAATTGGAAAACCCAAATGATGAAATCAGGGCCGTCAGTTTGGTTAGGACAGAGCGGGGACCACCACCTGGACAAGCGCACGTGGGCAGATCCAACCACTGACTTTGCTGACAGAGAGTGTGTTGTGTTCAATTTGTTTCTCCTGTCCTACATTTGCCCCAACCTTGTCTGCTGCCCGGAACATCTTCGGTCAGCTTCCCACGTGTGTTGGTCAACTCCATTTGTGGATTTGTTCACAAGGGATTGGGTATTATTGGACAACACTATTCATATATAATAAATAAAAAAAACACAAGTTGCTTTCTTTTTTAATTTTTCACAATTAATTAAGTTTTTTAAAATATTATTATTATGGAAAATATTTTACTTTTTTGAAAGTATGTGATAAGGTACGAGTTTGGAGAAGAGAATCGTAAGGTTAGGTGGGGTTTGTTTCACTTGATTAATAAACATAAGACAATACATCTTTTATTTTGTTCTATTTATATATATATATATATATATTAAGTTTTACTCTTCTTTGTTTAGTATTTTTAGAAAACGTTTTTTTTTTCTAGTTTTTAGAATTTAATTGTTTTGGTTAAATCTGATTTAAACTCATGTAATGCCTCAAATATTTTAGTTTACTTTTTTAATTTTTTATTTGGAAAATGATTAGTGTTGGAGAAATTAATAATAATGCACCACCTCATGTCACTATCCACAAATGCTTTCATCTGATTCAGGTTTAAGAAATCTCTAAATAAAATACTCTTAGAAGATGTGAATCATAAATATTCCAACTATTTTATTATACATTTCTTTTAATTTACAAATAAAATTATAAATACAAAACCCATCAAAATTGTACCATCGAATTAAACAATATCTGAAATGACGATCTGACGATGGAGAAATGAATTTGGAGTACAAAGGTCAAAGAAAAGTGGGGGCAGAAAGGGATGGCATAGGATTACGGAAGGCGACGTTGTAGGGAAACGGAGCAGACAAAGCCAGGTCAGGTTTCCCCGTGTCGCCCACCGTGCGCGTGTTTGCATGAAAGCTGTTGCTAGGATTGTTAGAGCCACATGAAAGATTAATTCCTTATTTTCTCAAATATAAATACAACAAATTTTAATAATTAAATAAACTTTCAATTTGCTTTATACGCAACCAAGGAAGGCATCAATACGGCATTGATTGTATGCAATTTAAGTTTCTTACAACATAGGAAAACTAAACAAGTAAATTTTTTTTTATGATTAATTATTAAAAAGAATTTAATGTATTATTACGATATCAACCTCATGTGATGACTTGATGATTAAGGATGCTCATCGTCCTAAATGTGATTTAAGTTCGAGTCATGCTAGTCGTGTTTAGCGTTCGAACTTTGCATTATTATTTTAGTTCACCAAAAAAAGTATTATTACGATATAACATTTGCTTAGGTAAATGCCTATTCAAAGAGGCACTTAATAGTCCTAGGTACCATTTCCGTAGAAGAACATATCCTTACCAATCAACAAATTGAGATTTTAATTAATAGTAATACTACGTACTAATCTCACGACAATCTTTGTTTATTTTGTTGTATTAGTGACAGATTATTAAACTAATTAATTAGGTAGAATTTGCTTAGAAACTGTTTTCAACTGTAATCCATGCATGGTCACCGGACAGCTCATAAGAGACAGACATTTAATACGAATCCATTGTTTCATTTATTTGATAATTAATATAGTATAGATGTAGTGATGCAATTTCTAAATAAATGATTTTAGAGTTAAACGGATTAGGTTATTATGATAAACTATATAAAATTAAATAGATTGAGACATACAAAAATCATATGAGAAAAATAATTAAAATAACATGAATATATGAAATTATCAAATTTAATATAAACATGTAAAATTTTACAAGTAAAAATAAATAAAACAATACACTTATAAATATATATATTTGTACAACTACAAAATAAAGCTCATGTACCACACGCCTAACCACACACCCATGTACCAGGCCATGTATCACATACGGTCTAGACACACGCTTGTGTGTCTACCTATGTGGACAAAATAAAGCCATTTCTAGTTTCATTTCTCACCCAATTTTTTTACTAAGTTCTTGCACCAAACTTATATCCAAACACCAACTAATCCAAGCATTGAATTCAAGCAATTTATAACATCTAATGTGATATAGTGTTGCATGCATTCATACTTTTAATCTTACCTTTTATAAGCATACTCATTTAACCTTTCTGAATCAATCAATAATAAACACTTATGTTATCTCCATAGAATAAACTTAATACATACATATATATATACCAAAACATAATCATCACTAGCCATTCCAATGGCTAGATTACAATAATCATTTACATTTACATGCCAATATGGCCGATATAACCTATACATGCCATTATAACCATAATTGATTTACCAAATTATACCGACAAGGCCCGATGGATAGTGTGAGTGATCTCTACCAAGCTTCCAATCCAACAAGCTTCCGATTTACTCTAAAACAGGGAAATAAAACTAAGTAAGCATAAAATGCTTAGTAAATTCGTATAATATGGTACTTAACTTACACTTCATTTTATTTTGAGGTAACTATGTAAGGCATATTCAATCAATTTGATCTCAAGCCCTACACACATCCTCATTGCCCTTGTTAGTCATATATTCCATAATAACATCAAAACATTAATGGGCTCAACAACAATCAAGTTTCCGTGCACATATGCTTTCCACAACATGTATTCATTTAATATGTATAAATCATCTCTTTATATTACAAGTATAATTTCATAATAGTTCATCTCGAGTTTAGATTATTTCATGTCAGAACTTTACTCATATCATTCAAAATATCAAGGTCACACAAGTAGTAGTACACTCAAGGTGTACAAGTCTATAATCAAGGATGAACATTCTCATCAAATAATTTTCATGTACAAATATCATCATCACATACTTTCATATATAACTTTTCATGTATCATCATTTTCCTGTATTTCAGACGGATATGTGTAATAACTTATTTTATTATTCATATCTTCTCATGTCCGAATTATCACCTGTTGAATTTATTGAAATATCGATAGATACACAGGTAGTACACTCAAGGTGTACAAATCAGGATCTGTCAATTCATATTCAATGGTACCCATAAGACACTATTTTAGAGTGTACACTCTCGAGCCACACATGTATACAACAAGATTACCGGTCCAGGCTAAATCCTTTTTATGACATATGCTCTAAGGAGCTTGATCTGAATTACCCGTCAGGGCTAAATCCTATCCATGACATATGCTCGAGAGGATTTATATCAAGATTACTCGTCTGGGCTAAATCCTTTCTGTAATGAGGTCAATAGGATTACTCGTCTGAGCTAAATCCCGTCAGCAACAAATGCAGGACCTCATTCATTTCGAGAAATCGCATATCCATTGATTTTCCATTTATTCAACTGGGATTTAAACATTTTTCAAGCATTATTGGGCATGTGATTATTTCATACATTCATAACATTCATATAGATCAAGTAAACACATTCGACATTCATTTCAAGCATATAAGTAACATTTTTATCATTCATCATTTATCGACATTATTATTGATCGGGCTTTGTCAGATATATATTTTCAATGTCATATATATATGATATTTATACAATTCACAAACACAACATTTAATTCAAGCATATAAATATACACAATTTAGTTACACGAACTTACCTCGACAATGTTCGTGTACATAAAATCTACTAATCCGACATTTTCCACTTTCCTCATTTTGGCTCCGAATTTGGTATATTTGGATCTATACGAGTAAATTTTATATCAATTTATCACATTTCATATTCAAGTGGACTCAATTTACATCCTAGGAAAAATTACCATTTTGCCCCTAACTTTTCCATAAATTCTCATTTTGTCCCTAGGCTCGAAAAATGAAATTTATGCAATTTACTCCCTATTCCAAGCCTAACTGAAATTTCAATATAGAATTTGCAGCACATATTTTCTATAAATTTCAAAATTTTTCATCAATTTTCACAACTTTACATTTTAGTCCCTAAATCATGTTTTCATCTAAAATCACTTTGTAAAAGTTGTTTATCTATCAATAACCTTTCATTTTCTACCATAAATTTCTAATTTTCAGCATATACATCCATGACCTAATTTCTATACTTTGATAACTCTTCAAATTGATCCCCCAAATAGATAGATTAAGCTAGCCCGGTTTCAAAAATATCAAAATTACTAAAAACGGGACAAGAAAATTTACCCAATTTGGCTAAGAAAGTTTCTTCTCTCTCTCCTAGAGTTTTAATTGAATATTTTGGGGAAGAAGATGATAAAAATGATTTTTATTTCTATTTAATTAATTTATCATCTTTAATAATTTTGATTTTCATTTTAGTCCTTAGCCTTTGTCTAATTTTCCATGGATGAATCATCCAAAAATATCTACTAACTTTTTATTAATGGTCTAATTACCATATAAGGGCCTCAAGTTTTGAATTCTATAGCTATTTAATCCTTCCAGCTACTAGAATTTAACTTTTACATTTTATGCAATTTGGTCCTTTCCGTAATTAAACACATAATCGGTAAAATTTTCTTATCAAAATTTTCACATGACATTTCTAACATATTATGGACCATGTAATAAAATAAAAATAAATTTTATTTTCGGATCGGATCAGATTTGTGGTCTCGAAACCACTGTTTCGATTTCACTGAAAAAATGGGCTGTTACAAACTTGAGCATTTTGTTACTAAATTTTAAAGATGCAGGGACACACGACCAGACCCACGCCCATGTGCTAGGCCGTGTGTCTGAGACACACACCCGTGTAGTTGAAAATATGCCATTTTAAGGCCACATTTCTCACCCATTCTTGATTTCAACCTAGACACCTCAAATTCATACTCATATGCCATAACAGAACCTTCAATACAACCAATTCTTAGTTCTAAAAATGCCATATTATTATTACATATGTCCTAAAATTCTAAACTACTACATTAATCAATTCACCTATTTGATTACTTACAACAACCATATTTTATCAACTTATTCACCAACCTACCTATAAATTTATCTATCAATTAATCACATCTAAAAATATATCAAGCATGATAGAACTACACATACATTTTTAAGTTGCTTAAGTGAACAAAACATCATTCATACATTTATACAAGCTAACCTTGATTAAATACACACCAACCCTATACATGCCATATAAACCATAAAGTAAGTTTCAAAGACTATCGGAATATGCTGGATAGTGTGACTTGTTGTGCTGATCCGATCTCCCGACCTTATATTAATCTACAAAGACATTAAACAACACAAGTAAGCTTAATGAAGTTTAATAAGTTCGATGGCTTAAACATAATTCTTACCGAGCCTACTATAACACATCAATTAAATAAATTCATTCAATATAACTTCTTGCCAATCACAACTTCAATCGATGAATACACTTATTTCAGATCAATACCAATAATATCAATAAGTCTTCCAAAATCAACTTCATATGTCACTTACCAAACCTTACCGATTCAGAGAACGGTTTACGGATATGAGTACATCGTTTTTAGAAGCCCGAAGGCTAAACAGAAGCACATAAGTGATAAATAGAAACCCATAAAGGTTGAACAAAAGCTCATAAGAGCTGAACAGAAACCTAATAGGGTTAAACAGAAGCTGAACGAAAACTCATATGAGCTAAACAGAAACTCGTGAGAGCTAAACGAAAAGTAAACACAAAAGTTCACAACAAATGCTGAACCTCGATTTACTTGGGTAATATTTGCCGTCAATTCTTCCTTTGCTGACTTTTGCCACATAACGATTGTACTCAATCTCGTTTTCCATTTAAATGCGGATATTCACTTCAAATTTATAAATTTAACAATATTCCATTGTTCAACAATATATTAAATACATAATATCATTTATCAATTCAATATAATTATTAAATATAAAATATAAAATATAAAATTACTCATTCATTAGCATATATTTTAGTTCCAATTCACTTCACAATTAATACCTCTTAATTTTTTAAATTACATAATTACCCTAATTTTTACAACTTTTGCAATTTAGTCCCCTTACTAATCAGTCCATCAAATGAACTAATTTTTCTCAATTGATAATTTATCTAAATATTCTAGGATATCTTACAACCCTTGATACATAGAAATTTAACACCAAACCCTAATTCTTTAATTCTTCACAATTTACTCCTAAAATCAATATTTTACAACAAAATTAAAGCTTTAAATCCATGTTATTTCATCAAAAATATATAGTATTCATAATGGTAACTTTCAAATTTTCCAATAAAATTAGAAATTAATGAAATAGCTAGTTGGACCTAATTGTAAAAGTTTCAAAAAAATAAAAATTTCAAGAAAAATGTAAGAATTGAACTCACATGAAGCTAAAATATGAAAAACCAGCTTAAGGAGCTCTCCTATGGCTGTTTTTGGCTAAAGATTGATGAAGAAATGTCTAGAAAATAAATTAGCCATTTGTTTTATATTTTTTTCTTAATTTCACTAAATGACCATTTTACCCTTAATTCATTTTATTTTATTTCCTTCCTTGCTTATGCCGCCTCATGCCTATATTTTAGGCTTAATTGCTCTTTAAGTCTTCCATTGTTTAACATTTATGTTATTTAATCACTATTTCTTTTAATTAGCAAGTTTTGCATATTTTTCAATTTAGTCCTTTTTATTAATTAACTATCAAAACGTTAAAATTTTCTAACGAAACTTTAATACTACCGTAATGACACTCTATAAATATTTATAAAAATATTTATGGCTCAATTTATAAAATCAAGGTCTCGATACCTCGCTTTCTAAACCACTTAACCTAATAAATTCTTATAAAACAGAAATTAATAACTCAAAATCATTCTAAAATCATATTTAACTCGTAAATACTAAAAAATAAAATTTACAAGCTTACTCTTCAGATTTAGTGGTCTCGTACCACTGTTTTCGACACCACTAAAAATCAGGCTGTTATAGTATGATTTTGGGTTACAAGGTTTTCCACACAACCATGTGTCACATACGGGTTGGTGACACGGTCGTGTGCCATTGGATTATAGGTTGCTTTTAGATCACACGGTTTTAGATTGTCACAAGGGCTGGCCACATACCTGTGTGAGTATTTTAGATTTGGTAAGTCTGTTTGCCATACAGTTACAGTTAGTTACACGGCCCAGTCACACGGTCATTTAACTTTTGTTGGATTTTTACACTTTGACCCACACGGCCTCAGTGTGTTACATGGCCTAGATACACAGTAGTGTGACTCAATGTTACATGGTTTAAGTCTATCACACAACTTGGCTACACGGCCGTGTGACCTCTATTTTATACTTTTGCCTCTCTTTTGTATAAAGTTTCAAATTAGTCCTTGTTTGGTTCTGAATTGATTTTAGAGTTTTCGTAAGCTCGATTTAAGCTCAAATTTGTATGCAAATCGTGTTTTATTTGAATGAATGTGATTTAATGAATGTTAAGATGAATATTTGATTTAAATTCACATGTTCATATTTTTTTATTATTGTAGCATCCTATAACCGCATTTTGACGACAGAGGCAAGTGAGGGGTGTTATAAACCTCATGTTTCACACGAGCAGCAATCAAATGTTGATCTTCATTATTCAAATGTGTTCAATCATTTCTAACCCAAATTTTTCAATGTCGTGGTTTTCTTATTCCATTCATTATTCTAACAGGTTTTGTAGCTAAGTTGAACTTCTTCCAATCTCACATCATTCTATAATAATGGGGTCTAATATGTCCATCTTTCCCACAATAATGGCATACAATCTTTCTAAAGTTTTTATTCCCTACCTTATGATAAAAATAAGAACCCACAGGTTTAACTTTTAAAAAAAATAGGAGGAGCATCACATAATATGTAAACATCCAAAATCAAGCATCACATTAGGCTCAAGTTCATGAACATTCAAAATAACACATATACAATACGAATCCTATATACATGCCACATAATCGAGTTTAGAAAAAATAAAAGACTACCGAATTGAAGGCTTTGTAGTGTGAGCTTCGAAGTGATCTGATCTCTTCGTTCTGCAAAAGATAACTAAAAGCAGAGAAAATACATCAAAGTAAACATTGTGTGTGCTTAGTAAGTTCATAGGAATTAAAACAATAAACTCACCAAAATTTCTAATTAATATAACAACTTTCCTATTATCACATTTCACATCAGTCAAGTGAGCTCACCAGTTATAATTTTACAATATTTCAATACATGCAATACATTTTCATTTAGTATCATCCTATCGAAAGCATTAAATACATACGTCATTTCATCATTTCAAACATATAGTCATTTCCAATTAAAATATATTATCAATCAGATATTTTCTGTTTTACAATAACCATATAGTCTGATGAAAAATAATAAATAGATACATATATGGATACGCAAGTAACCACCAAAAACACACCAGATTGCTTATTCAAGCGATAACTTCGAAACACACCTAAGCACCAAAGTGCTAAATACATCCCCCCAGAACACACCAAGATCTCCGTAGAGACAATCAGTAACAGTGGTCTCTGTAGAGACAAAACTCGATATTCACAACAAATGTTGGATTCTGGTTTAAACAGTGAATTTTTCGTACATCAGTATCATCTCATATCATATCTCGTACAATGCACAACTAACTCTATTGAAATCTCAATTGTATCCTATCCTATCTTAAGTTCATTTGGGTACATTTAAAAAATTAGTTCTTTTTTTTTACAATTCAATCCATCTCTCACATTTTTGTACCATTTTGCATACAATTCAAAACACATTCAAATTATATAAATTCATAATTCAAAGACATACATTAAATTTACATATGCAACTATACCATTTGAACTTATCTACAAAAACTGCTAGCGAGTTGAAGTGTATGGACTATTTAACAATTCCCTATTTTTCTCGATTATCTACTAGTTGATTCAAATCTTAATCTATATGATAATTCATTTCAGTTTATCAATTTAAAATGTATTATAACAGTTTATTTCATGCATATGACAATTTTATTTTATTTTATAGAAATTTCCTAAAGTTTTGCATTTTATTCAATTTAGTCCTTTAAGCGAAAACTATTATATCTTTCACATTTAAGTCCCGTTTTGCAATACAATTTCGATCATATCCTTATAAAGCCCTCTAATATCTATAATTATAGAAATTTCATGCTAATTTTGAATTATTTTCATTTTAGTTCCTATACTCAAAACTCGCATTTAAACTTACAAATTAGTCCATTCTTCATTTCTAAGCTTAAAAGCTACCACTTAAACACCAAAAACTTCAAAATTTATCAAAGAAAACATTTAAAATCTTTAACAGTTTTACAAATTAATGCTAGAATTAACTAAATCGAGTTACAACAATCTCAAAAACATAAATTTTATATTAAAAAAAAACAAAGGGGCTTCAAAAACACTTACATGCAAGTGTTGGACCTTCAAGCTTCAAAAATGTCTTCTTTTCTTTATTTCTTATGGACAAATAGTGGGGGTGTAACAGCCCGTTTTTCAATGGTGTCGAAAACCATAGTTTCGGGGTCACCAAATTTGACAAGTAAGTTTGTAAATATTATTATTTAATATTTACAAGTCAAATATGGTTTTAAAAGGATTTTTGATGAAAAAATTTATGCTATTTGAATGATTAATTAAGTTCAAGTCGTAAGACCCTAAGATCAAGTGGTTCTAGAAAACGAGGTATTGGCACCTCATTTCTATAATTTGATAAAAATATTTACGGAGTGTCATTAAGGTGGTATTAAAGTTTCGTTGAAAAATTTTAACGCTTCGATAGTTAATTAATTAAAAAGGACTAAATTGTAAAAGATGTAAAATTTAATCACTATTTGATTTGTATGATTAAATGGTTAATTAAATAAAGGAAAAAGGACTTAAATGGTAATTAAACCATGGTTAAAGTTTCCAAGCGGTGGTGTTATGATTGAATCCACTAGCTTTTGGATTAATTGTTCTTTTGGTCCTAATTAATTTGGGATTAAATTGTAAATAAGTTTATTTAGTTAGAATTTAATTAAATTAAAGGACCAATTGTGAAATTAAGCCTTCCTTTGATGATAATTATGCCATATATTTATGTGATAGACAAATATGGACATGACTTTGGTGTTTTATTTATTTATTTAACCAAGGGCAAAATGGTAATTTGATAATTAAATTAAATTAATATAAAATCAAAATGTTTTATATTTATTTTGATGACTTCTTCTTCACGAATGAAAAAGCAAAAAGAAACCATTGAAGCTTGAAGTTTCGATCATTCTTTTGATGTTGCATGTAAGTTCAGTTTAGCCCCGTTTTTTAATAATTTTTATGTTTTTGAAATCGTTGTAACTAGGTCCAGCTAGCCCGTACCGTCAGTTTTGAAACTGTTAAAGATTGTGAATGTTGCCATTGATGAATCTATATGATTTTAGTTATTAAATGATGAATTTGAGAAGTTGGTTGATAGTTAAAAGCATCTTGTTAAGTAATTTTGATGAATTTTCTAATTAAGCATTAACTTGTTAAAATAGAAAAAATACAATGGTTTTTTGTGAAATTATTGCAAAAATGGGCTGTAATGAATGCCATGAAGATTCGGCTAGCTTGGGTTTGCATTAAAAATGGTTAATTTGCATGTTTTAGGCTCAGGACTAAATTGAATAAAAGTAAAATGTTAGGGTTAATTTTGTAAAATTATAAAAAATAAATTTCATAAAATAAATCATTTTATTGTCTGAATTAATAAATTGAATGAATTTATTAATTTAGATCAAAGTCGAATGGAAAATCGAGGAGAAAGGAAAATTACCAAAAAGCCCCTATACTTTGACATTTCTATAATTTAGCCACATAAGTTCATACAATTAGAATTTAACATCGATATGAATTTTTGAGTAGATTAATGTGGTACAAATTTTATATTTATTTTTTTTATTTTTGATAATTAATGGTAATTTGAGATATAATATTGAATTTGATTACTTGGATTAGATTGAACGTGGAGCATTGGTGTGTTGGAGGATTGGCTCTTGTGAGCATCTGGTGTGTTTAGTTGGACTGATAATGTACTCATATCTATAAGTTGTTCTTCATATGAAAAATCTCGGTAAGAAAAATTGTTTAATGAATTTAAAAGATTTGTTATTTATTGAATATTGACTTGAACATAAATGAAAATGAGATATGCTCTGACTAAATGAGAAACATAAGTTATGTACTGATGAATTGAGTATTGAATGGCTAATGCCAATGTATAAACAATTGTGGTTTGATATGTGAATAGTAGTTTATATAGCAATTGTGTGAATTGGGACATTGTTAATCAAATAAAAGATGTTAGCATGTGCAATTTGAGTATAATACGAAATGATGTTGAAATGATGTGCTAATATGTACGAATTCAAAAAGTTGACATATGATAGTTGTGATCTTAGTCATTAATATGTGTTTATATTTTAATTATGCCTTTTGTAATTCTATAATCCGAACCTAATTGTTAATTGTTGTCATTCAATTTAATGCATATGTTAAGTGTTTGATGTGAGTATTTGACATTTTATAGTTGATTGAAATAGATTGAATTGGTATAAAAATTATGAATGTGTTGATTATTTGAATTGAAATGAATATATATGTGTGTGTGTGTGTGTGTGTGTGTAAATGTGATAATGTGCAAATATGATAATTGGATATTGGTTGTATTTGGAAGTGGATTGGAACCCTATTAATTATATCAGGCTGAGTCAGATATAGATGGCATGCCATAGGATAGGAAAAGTTTAGGGATTTCTTCGACTTCGAGTCGATGAGGCACTGGGTGCGAATTTACTTTGGTTTAACCGATGATACACTGTATGTCAATTTATATAACGCTAGGCTCAGATACTACTTTGGATTTATCCGAAAAGGCATTGGGTGCCAAACTGGTGTGTTGGTTGGATCCGTGTATCTATCCGAGTCTGAGTCGTGTTAATAAGGGTAATTAAATAAAACGATACTATGATTGATATTGGACCATATCGTATGAGAATTGAAAATGGGATAGTAATTTGAAACATGAAAATAAGTTATATACATAAATGCACTAACTTATGTATTGATGATAGTGATTAGGCTTATGTCAAGCTTGAGATTATGATTAATGTATATGCTTATGCCTGGTATTATACAAATGAAACAGTAAGTTCAAAACTGAAATGTGATATGATGAAAAAGGGATTGATGAGTTGAATAATGTACTTATGTATGAGAAATTACGTATGTTATGGTTGAACTTACCTATGTTATGAATAAATATATTAATTAGTTAATTGATTTTGTTATTTAAGTTTATATTTAGTAAATGGAATGGAAAGTAAGTAAAGGAAGTTATTCAAAGTAAGTAAAAGAAGTTATTCATAGTTTTATGAAAATGTTAATGATGGTGTAAAACGTTTTATAAAATCTTATTATGTTAGGAATGAACAGATATATGATGTTGATAGACTTACTCATTTATGAGTTAGTGGTTATGTAGTTGATAAATCTTGAGGCATTGATATAGCTTTATATTTATCATATAAAGCTTATTATTGAATCAGAATATTATGTTTAAAGTTTGTATGAGCTTACAAGCATTCATTGCTTACGTAGTTGTTTATCCCTTTACAGATTATTGGAAGCTCGATTGGGTTGGAAGCTCGTTGGAGATCTATCACACTATCCAACGATTATATTGGTAGATTTTGATATTTTGGTTAAGGTTATAATGGCATGTATAGGTTGATTATGTCTAATGTTTAATTGATGATTTTGGTATATATGTATGTCATTTTGGTTGACAATTATGGCACGAAATGTTGCCTTGAATTTGAAGTACTTAAGGTACTATTGATATCTTCTTGGTTATGGTTAATATGGTCAATTTGATGCATGTTTAGAAATAACCAAAGTTGGTATATGTTGTATCGATCTCAATATGGCCAAGACATGGTATGTTTTGGAAAAGTCTAGAATAAATGTGCATGATTGAAATATGGTATGCCTAATATGATAAGGTTGGTATGTGTCAATTGTGTTATGTATTGGTATGGAAACAAGTCAGTTGGTAAATGGTATAAATGTGGTCAAATATAGTGAGATTATTTTTGATATAGCATGGAAATAGTATTGAGATTAATTAGATATGTATGGTTAAGGTTTGAACAAATATGATCATGTATATATATAAGTTGATGCTTGATGATTGAGGTGCCTTTTAGCATATTGGTTGTATGAAGATTTGGTATGGAGATTAGTCATTCTTTGCATAATTTGAGTATGTTTAAAGGCCTTGTATACATGTACAAATTTCTTGTAGGTTTATGCTTTAAAGGGTGAAAGAAATGGCTTGGAAGTGGTCATTTTCTTGTCCACACGACCTAAGACTCGGGCATGTGTCTCAACCGTGTGTGACACACGGCCAGGTGACATGACCGTGTGTCTCCTGTAATTTTTAAAGGGTTACAAGTCAAGCTATTACATGGCCTAGCACACGACCTAACACACGGGCATGTGAGGTTATTTCGAAGGGTACATAGCCTAGCACACGGTTGTGTGACTTGGCCGTGTGACCAAGTCATAGAGTTCCACGGCCTAGGACATGGGCATGTCTCCCTACCGTGTAAGTCACACGGCCTGACCACACGGCCGTGTGACCCCTGCAACTTTGAAATTTTTCTATGTTTTTCAAAAATTCTCTGAGTTTCCGATTTAGTGCCGACTTGTTTCTAATGCGTATTTAGGGCCTTGAAGGCTTGTATAAGGGACAGTATATATAATTTTGATTGGTTTTATTATGAATATTGATATATTATGAAACGTTTGAAATTTCTACCTGTTTGATCCGTAAACCCTGGTAATGCTCTGTAACCTTGTTCCGGCGACGAATACAGGTTAGAAGTGTTACAGGGGGAAAGAAAAATGGTTGAAGATGACCATTTCTTTTCATATTTTAATGCTTAAAGTTTTATAATAATAAAATTTACATTAATTTTAACATATAACTTACTAAATATTAAACACCAACCGTGGACTATAATAAAAAGATGGATAATTGTCATTTCAAACATTAATAAATTTTTGTTTAAACCTTTTTAACTAGTAAAAATTAATAGCAATTATTTTTTTATAATTTTTCCAATTTAGTCATTATACTTTAATTACAAATCGTTCAACAAAATTATAGGAACAAAAGTCAATATAACACTATATTATACTCATAAATATTAATTAATAATATTTACGGGCTCAATCATCAAAAAATGGAGTTCTGAAATCATTTTTTTCGACACTACTGAAAATAGTCTATTACAAGATTAATATTACATAAAATAAAAATCTCCCACTCTCGTGCCTCACCCTCTCCCCTTCCTCCATCGAACCTCTCCCTACCACCGTCCCCACCCTTCTCTCCCTCTTTCTCTTTCTTGATCTTGTTGCAAATTAAGGAATTTAAAATTAGCTTTTGCTAATTACCTTCAACTCAGAACAAAAGTTACAAGGGTCATCCTCAGCTAAAATAAGCTGCTCCAAACCTTACCACTTTTCCATTCCCAATTTAACCATCAACCATACTACATTCAGCATTGCAAATCCTTAAAAAAATTAAAACATAAGCACTGAATAAAGAAGGAAAAAAAATAAAGACCCACTTGATTTGTAGAACAAAACCTCCATTGTTATCACTATTCTCATTCCCATAGATGGTATTACAATTAGGACTTTGAGGATGATGGTTTTCATCCAAAGCTTCAGGCTTTAAACAAAGCATCATTGTAAGAATGCCAACAATGAAAATCTAATACACACTCAAGATTGTAATTTTAGTTTAATTTCATAATCAGTGGTTCATTTTCTTTCTTCTTCTTGCACCTGTTGAACACATAGAAATCTAATGACTCCACCAACTACAGACGACCTTTTCAAGACAAAAAGAGAAGAAAATCAACATGGAAATTAATTTTTCCAACTGCTACAAATAGGTCTAAAGGAAAATGACAAAAGATGAAGAGAGAAATGGAGTACAAATGGTATGATGGAGAGGGAGAAGTAGAGGGACGAGGGTGGGAAGGGGAGGGGAGGGTTTTTTTTATGTAATATTAATATTAAATGAAATTTAAATTTATTATTATATTTTTTTGAAAATATTTATGCTTTTTTTATATATTTTTTGGAATTTTTTTAGAATTAGGATAAAATTAAGAACATTTCTAAATTTTGAAGGTTAATTTTTTTAAAATTATGACCAAATCGATTTAATGTAAAAGTTAATGGCTAAATTTGTTATTATTCTGATTTTTTCAACTATCACTTAGCTTGCCTTTTGTGATTTTAACGGGAGTTACCAAAATGACCAAACTATGTAACAAGAGTACTTAAATTACAATTTTTTTATTTTATTTTAGGTACCTAAAATGAAAAATTTTTATAATTGAGTGACTATCTATATAGTTTACCCTTTTAAAAATCATATTTGACTTACTCTTTGAAATTAAAAATCAAATTTAACTTCATCTTTGATCTTCCTTGATTTACTCCCACGATTTACCTTGATTTTCTCTATTTATCGTTGCACAAGAGCCTATAAATATCACACCTACCAACATACTTCAAAGGCACCAAAAAAATCTCTTTTTTTCTCCCTATTTTAAGTATTTTCTTATTATTTTTCGTTGTTCCTACAAACAAATTATCTTTAAGAATAATGTCCAGCATGTCTTAAGTTTAAAAATTCAAATTTTTGTTTTCTTAATTCATTCAAGTTATCAAAGTTGAGGTTGTACCATTTATATTGCATATAATCACAAATTCACATGCTAAATTATTGAAGTTAACTATGTATTTAACATATTAATCACAACAAACAACTTTCATTACAATCATTTTTAACTCATTAAAGTAAAGTAAAACACATGTTAAATTATATTTGGCAAATTAAAATATATGAACTTGGTTCAAATAAAAATACACAAACATCATGATTTGCCAAACACTAAACACATCCAAATGTTACAACTTTGTTCAAACAAAATTCAAGAACTATTTCCACTTAGCTATGGCTAACTCAAATACACATTTCCATCCCTTTCTTCATGTTAACAAATCAAACAAAAAAAAACAATTTTACGTAAGTTCTTGTTAGCTATTTTTCATTGGTTAATAAAACATCAAAGCTGAATTTTCAACATTCCAATTTCATTATTTAAATCTTCATTATATGATGAGTTCACTTTATTTGTCTCAACACCATTATCCATTCTTAACTCTACCTTCTCTCTAGCAATTATTTTGTAATGTTAGAGTAAAGGGTCTGTTAGTCTATTACTAAGTTGTTATCTAATCTAGTAAATTGTTAGCAGCAGTTAAGCATACACTTGTATATAAACTCTTTCCCTATACCTATCCAAGCAAGAATGAAATACTAGTATTGCTTAGTAAATCTTGTTTACCTCATAATTGTTTCTTTTATTCAATTCAATAGAGCTATTAACATGGTATCAGTCGCCTGATTTCCTGGAACCTCCTCTCTTTGCAAATCCATGGCAAATTCCACCAACTCTACTTCCATTGCCTTCTTCTCTAGCTCTCGTTTGATTTAATCATTTCCTCACCATGCTATAGTGAAGTTAGATGATGTCAATTTTATGCAATGGAAGCAACATGTACAATTGATCATTAAAGGTTATGAATTGCAAGGTTTTCTAGAGGATATGTTACCTTTCCACTTTGCTTTGTGTCTTCTCTATATGGAGTTTTAACTCCAAATCCTGATGCATCTCTCTTTATTCAACAAGATAAGTTACTTGCCTCTTGGCTTCTATCTACGATTAGTGCCTCACTGCTATCTTGTTTCACAATTGCTAAAATAGCTTGTGAAGTATAGAGCACTGTGAATCGGCTATTTGCTACTGCCACTGGTGCTAAATTTCCAGAATTAAGCATGACCTACACTCTATCAAGAAAGAAGCGTTAACTATCAAAGAATATATTGCCAAGATCCAAAATACCTATACTTTGCTTGAGGCATCTGGATCTGTCGTTTTGAAGGCTAAGAAGGTAGAGGTTATGCTTACCGGTCTCTCGTCAGATTTTGATGCTGTGTTAACATTAGTGTCTTTCTTTTCTGAGAAACTTTCCTTTCAAAAGATCATTGATGTCCTCTTGGAGTTCAAGAGTCGTCAGACTCGTACGGTGCATGATGTGTCATTTCATGCCAACATGGTTGAGGCTCCTTCGACTACAGCAGTGGTAGATTCTGTTCGTGGATGTGGTCGTTCTTCCTCTGCTTCTCATAGGCGTGGCTTTCGACAATGGATTCAATATTAGATCTGTAGTCATTATAGTTATCTGGCACAGCGGTGTTTCTATCACTACAACTGTGATTACGACGGTCTATCTCCTCCGACCGCAGCACGTTACTTATCTACTCTTGATGGATGAGAATCTCGTGGAGATATGTTCACTCAATCTGATGGTTTTGGTGGGTCTGTGTAGTATGTTGAACCGTCGATGGTAGCACTGATACCGTTTATTGGTGGCTTCTCGTGGAGAGGGTGGCCATCGATGCAAAATTATGCTTCACATCTACCGTAGGTTAGTGTTTCCAATCCTTTTCACTATAATTCATTTGATGAGTTAGGCCATGTAACTGGGCCTGATAATGACCCAGGTTTGAATGGTCTATATGGGACTTCACATATGCCACGTGAGGTGGGTCAGCAAATTGGGCCCTCTACTACTGTTCACAAACCGCCTGCTACTGGTAAAACGGCTGGGCCTTCTGTTTTTTATGGGCAAGCTGCTGCTAGTCCAAAACTTAGCTAAACCTCTATGAGGCCGAATGTTAATTGTATTGGTCTTGAAGACCACACATCTACTATACCAAATGGTGGGCCCAGTGTTCCGTGGCAGACTAAACCAAGAGCCCAAGTTTTTTATTTTGAGTCCTCGCCGTCCTCGCTTTGTATTGGGTTGCCCCGTATTCCTGACTTTAATGCGTCTATTTTTTGGCTGCTTCTAAATCAAATGCTAATACCACTTAGTATGGTTCTAATTTTGATAATAATGATTCATATGTTCCTCTGCCTGTTAGAGCTTCATCTTGGTATTCATCTTCGGGGGCTATACACTACGTTTGTCAAAATACTTCTAGTTTAAATGGGTCTACTCCATACTCATGTACTTATTCTATTTTAATAGGTAATGGAGCTCCTGCTAAAATCTCATATATTGGAATTATATTTTATCTACAGAGAAAAAATTACTACATCTGACTAATGTTTTATGCATGCCAAGTATCCAAAAGAATCTGATGTTTGTTTTTCAGTTGGCTAATAACAATAAGTATTTTTTGAATTTCACCTGTCTTATTGTGTTATTATGGACATCCAGACTTAGGAAATTTTGTTCGGGGCCATACTCGTAATGGTCACTATCAACTTTCGGCCATTTCATCTGTTTCATCTGATCTGGTTTCGTCTGTTCACAACACTAGGATTCAAGAGTGTACTACCACTAATGATGTTTTTATATTGTGGCATCAAAGAGTTGGTCATCCTCCCGCCTTGATTGTTAAAATTGTTCTTGATAAATGTCAAATTATTACTAATAAAAAATTTCTTGATAATATTTGTATTGCATGTCAAAAAGGGAAATCACATAAATTGTCTTTTTCATTCTACTACTGAGTAAATGAATTTTTTTGAATTGGTTGTTTCTGACTTGTGAGGACTGCCTTCGGTTGTCTGTAAGGAAAAATTGTACTATGTTTCATTTATTGACATGTGTAGTCGTTTCACGTGGATTTATCTGATTCAACGTAAATCTTAAGCAGTTGAGTGATTTATTCAGTTTCAGAAAATGGTCAAAACTCAGTTTGGAAAGGAAATTAAAAATTTTCAAAGTGACTAGGGAGGTGAATTCCATGCCTTTACATCAGCTTTGGCTAATCATGGTGTTCTTTATCGTTTCTCCTGTCCATATACGTCCGAACAGAATAGTGTTGTTGAGCGTAAACATCGCCACATTGTTAAGACCGGTATTTCACTCTTGGCCCAAGCCAATTCGCCCATGGATTACTGGGGATATGTCTTCTGTAGTGTCGTTCATTTCATAAATCGTCTACCTACTTCAGTTCTGAAAGATTAATCTTCATATAAAGCTCTTCATGGTCAAGAACCTACATATGATCATTTAAGGATGTTTGGTTGTTGTTGTTTCCCATATCTACACCCATTTTTACACCACAAGTTGGACTTTCGTTCCCAGCCGTATATATTCTTGGGGTACAATTCATAACATAAGGGTTATTATTGTCTCACACCAGATGGTAAGGTCATTCTCTCTCGTCATATTGTTTTTGATGAATATTGTTTCTTGTTCAATTCACCTACATTGGACACTGCTCAGCATAGTCCGTATGTCACCACATATGTTCCTATAGTTCAGTCCTCTCAGTCCACGGTGGCTGCTACTTCATCCACTGCAACCTCACATTCTGCTTCCATCTATAGTCCCCAATAGTCTATACCGGTTGAGTCACCTGCTACTGTATCTGACGAATTGCCAGTTGAAGTAGATTCTGATCATGTGGTTCACTACCTTTTCGCCTCTTCAAACAGGGATAGTTCGCCCAACCCAGTTTCTTCGACCACTCCACTTATTCCTTCAGGAAATACTCACTCTAGGGTTACAAGGTCTAAAGCAGGTATTTTTAAACCCAGGGTTTTAACTGTTGAAACTACTGATTTTGAGCCGCACACAATTAAGAAAGCTCTTACTAATCCATATTGGAAATTGGTTGTTCAAGTTGAATTTGATGCCTTAATGGCTAACTCAACCTAGGAGCTTGTTGAGTTACTGCTTGGTCAAAAAATGATCGGGTGTAAGTGGCTTTTTAAAATAAAAAAAATCCTAATCGGGCGATTGCTTGGCATAAGGCTCAATTGGTGGCAAAGGGCTGTTCACAGGTACCCGATTGTGACTTTAAAGAAACGTTTAGTTCGATGGTCAAACCGACTATTCGAACCATATTATCGATCGTTGTCTCCAATAGTTGGAAACTTCGTTAGGTCGATGTGAATAATGTCTTTTTAAATGGTGATCTCTCTGATGAAGTATTCATGTAGCAGCCATCGGGATATGCTCAGTCTGGACCAAATAGTGAGCTATTAGTGTGTCGTCTGACAAAGGCATTATACAGGTTGTGACAAGTTCTGTACGCCTGGTTTGATGAATGGAAGCACTTTCTTATTTGTAGTGATTTCTTCTTATCTAAATCTTAATGTCCTTGTTTGTTCAAGTTACGTTCAACTACAGCGCTTATGTTTTGGTCTATGTGGATGATATTATTGTTACTAGAAGTTCAACTGACGGAATAAATAGTTTATTCAGCAACTACATAAAGATTTTTCACTTAAAGACATGGGCAAGCTTCACTTCTTCTTAGGCATTAAAGTCACTCGATCTTCCACTAGGAATCTCCACTTATGCCAATGCAAATATATTCGAGATCTGCTTGACAAGAGTTCTTTAGCTAATGCAAAAAGTGTTCATACACCAATGGTCAGTTCTTCTGCTTTGTCTAAAAATAAAAAAGATCGTCTTGTTGATCCTACTGAATATAGAAGCTTTGCGAGTGCACTTCAATATGTGGTCTTAACTAGGCCTGATATAGCTTATACGGTAAATTGTGTTTGTTAATTCATGCATACACATACTACAATACATCTGGTAGCTCTAAAACGGATCTTGAGGTACTTGTATGGTACTATTGATTATGGGTTAGTTTTCCGACCATTTAATAGACTGTCTTTAGTTGGGTATGTTGATGCCAACTAGGGTCTAGATTTTGATGACCGCCGGTTTACGACAAGCTATTGTGTCTACTATGGTCATACACTATCTCCTGGTGTTCTAAGAAACAACAAGTGGTTTATCGATCTACGGCTAAAGTTGAATATTAAAATCTAGTAGCTACTACTAGTGATATTACTTGGTTAGTCTCTCTGCTAAAAGAACTACAAATTCGTTCTGTCGATCCACAGGCAATTTAGTGTGACAATTCTAGTGCAGTAGCTATTGCCGCCAATCGGGTCCTACGCTCCAAATTCAAACATGTTGAACTTGATCTATTCTTTGTACGTGAAAAGGTGGCTGATGGTTCCCTAGTTGTCGGCAAGGTGCCAACCTATGACCAAGTTGCTGATATTCTCACAAAACCATTATATGTTTCTACTTTTGCTCGATTTCATAGTTTACTTCAGGTCTTACCCATTAAGAAGCTAGGTGAATGTTAGAGTATGGGATCTATTAGTCTGATACTAAGTTGTTATCTAATATGGTATATTGTTAGCAGCAGTTAAGCATACACTTGTATATAAACTCTTTCCCTGTACCTATCCAAACAAGAATGAAATACTAATATTGCTTAGTAAATCCCGTTTACCTCTTAATTGTTTCTTTTATTCAATTCAATAGAGATACTAACATGTAAGCATCTCATATATCAATCATCACTTCTCTTACTTAAATTACAATAAAAAGGTCATACCAATGAAAAAAATACATCCACCAACCTGTACATTTCACAAAAATTAATATCTAATTTACTAAAAAATCCAATGAAGTTATTAACAAAAAAAAATAACAAAGCATGTAATTTCCGTACTCATAAAATTTCCTACCCTTAACCTTTCCATAAAGTTTGTCTAGGAATTTTACTCCGACAATGGCACATAATAGTTGAGATACGATCTTCAAAATTTGAAAGATTGCTCGTATTCCCGCTTTCAAAAAGCTAAAATTTCAAATACAATAAAATAAATTAGCATCAACAAAATGGGTAGGAACATAATTAACATATAAAATAAATACTAACTTACCCGATTTTTAAATCACCAAACAAAATGGTTACTCGTAAACCTAAACACTACAAATAAAGTGAATTGGTGTTCTTTAATACCATGATTTGCCCAAAATTATGAAATAAAATTTAACTACAATAAAAGGGAGGGGGGAAGGGAGAGAGAATCATTGCCGGGTGTTATTTAACACCATTTTGTTGCCAAAACCATCAACTAACTAAAAACAGAAGTACGATGCCAAAGGAAAATCACGTTTTTGGAATAAAAAATGTGTTCTTACCTTATAAATGATTATGTTGGGATGTATTTGTATAAACAACGAAATAGAAAAGGTAAATAACATTTAACACTGATTTCATGTGAAAAATTCTTCCGAAAAGGATAAAAATTACAAGTAAATGAGGCTTTGATTTTTCCTTAAATAAGTAAACAAACAAGTGTTAGACAAAACACGTTAGCTAATTAAATACAAGATCTGAACAAATAATATAAAAAATATTTATATTTATGTAAAACACTAAATCTAAAAAAACAAATTAAATAAATATTTATATTTATTTAAAACATTAAATTTGAAAATAATTAAAAAAAATAAAAATAAAATAAGGGAATTGAGTTTTACTAAGATGTTGAGGCATGTTATAGTTTTTTTAAGGCAAATTTGGCCCACATTGTGTGGGTGCACCCTCAACTTTAATAAATTTGGAATTGTATCCCCCTTGTGCACGCCCAAAGGAGAACATTAATTTAGTCATCTAATAATTGCTAAGTTGGTTTACATATATATATACAAGTTCCACACTTGATTCCCAATAAATGTGGGACTAACGCTTTTTATTTTTCTCAACATAATTCACAAGTAGTTTACTTTGAGTGTTAATTTCTCATTCATCACTCAACCATTTTGAGCATATGATATACCGTTATAAGGGTCTCATAAAGTAGAATATAAAATCATAATTTTATGATTCAACTCTTTACCTTTACCAATCGAGAATATACCTCAAAGTTTCTAAAAATTACATTTTTTTAACAACAAGAATACAATATGGAGAAATAAACCTAAACGTACTATATGTACAAACCCAAAACCCAAAAACAAAACCCTACTTCTCATAGAGTTCTCTAACAAAGGGGTACAAAATTCTCTCCATAATTATCACGAATACTCTTACCATATCTGCTACTACATCTTGTCGCCTTAAAAAAAAAAGGCTTTGTAGTACTACATATATAATTACCTCTTAATTTGTCTTTCAAAATAGGGATACAAGACTTCTTTAAATAAGTTAAGATTAGAGGTCTAATTATACTAAAATACTCCTAGAATAATCAAAGTTTAACTAGGAGAAGAAACTCTATTTATGTGGGGAAACACGTCACTACGTTGCAACATCTCCATTTGTGTCGTCATAGCATCATCTGTTTTATAACATCAAGAAGCTTCTCATCATGATATCGCCATCTATTTGACTAAAAATACGATACACACCTGATAGTCTAAAATAAAACTTGGGTGTTCTTTCAATTAGGGTGCTGGAATTAAGAAAAACTTTAAAAGAAAATGGCATTCTTCAGCTGGGAGGAGAGGGTATCGATTTAAGAAACATTAAATTGGATTTATGGTGATGGGTGAATGCTTAATAAAAATTTTATATTTTAATCTCACTTCTCATTCAATTCCATGCCACTTAATTCAAATATATATAATATCAAATCTTAGCTTAACAATAAAAAAATTATTTTTTAATAAAAAATTATTTTTTTATTTAATATACATAGATTAATCTACTTATTTTTCAATAAAGGAAGTAAAAATGTAATTTAAGGGTTAATATAAAAACCTCCTTAATACTTTTATCATTTTATACTTTGCATTGAATAATTTTCTTAATTTTTATAATTATATTGATAATATTATTATTAAAATAACAATAATTAAATAATTAATTATTTAATTAAAAAAATTTAAACCCAGCGAATTGAGGCCATAATTCTAGTGAAATATAGAACTCCCAAACTCTTTTTCAGTGGCTTCTAAACTATTTGTAGCTTTTCTATGATATATTATAATAACGTTTATAGTAATAAATTGAAGAAAATTAAATTGATTTTTTGGATTTACAAGCCCGAATTTAAAGGTGATGCATATTTTATTGAAGGTAGAGTAAAAATAAATAAAATAAAATTTCAATAATTAAAAAAATTTATATAAATAATCACTTCACTATTAATAATTTTCTTATTAAATCATCAATTTTAAAAAGTTATATAATGGTCAACCGACTTATATTTTGTACGTTTAAAATAGTTAAATTCTCAATTGTTGGTTGATGAGAATTTTAAGTTATTAACTTTATTTTTTTAATATTTATTTTTAATACACATCATTTTTATGTCATGATAATTAAAAAATTATTAACCCAAATCACCCCACCCCGTCCAATCCCCCTCCCCTCCTCCCTCCTCCCTCCTCCCGGCTCCCTCCCCCCCTAGCGCCACCATTCATAATCCCCCCATTTTATCAATACAGAAACTAACGACCATGGGGCAAACCGGAAAACTTTGGAGGTGGAAGAGAAGTCATCACCAATGGCTACTTCAATTCAGCCGAGAGGGATGAGTGGAGAGGTAGGGTGGGGGTGATTTGGGTTAATAATTTTTTTTTAATTATTATAGGACAATGAAATTATGTTTAATCAATAGAGTATAATTAAATTGTAATTTTATGTCATGTTTAGTAGTATAAATTATAGGTTAAATTTTATCTATATACTCGGCATAAATCGTGGATTTAGTCTTTATATTTTAATTTTATCAGTTTCAATCCCTATACTTTTCAATTTGGTCATCTTAGTCCTTGTACTTTTCGGATTTTTAATTTTTAATTCTGACCAAACAGTTCAATTAAATATGTTTGGTTAAATTCTACTATTGATCTTATACTATGTGTAAAGTTGTAGATTTAATATATGTTCTACAATTTGATCATTCTTAGTTGCTATAACTTTCAAATTCCAAAATTCCAATCTTAGGGTCCATTTTATTTACATGTAAAAGGTTTTACGAAAAATATTTTCTACATTGTACTGTATTTGTTTCACAAAAAAATAGCTTGGTTAACAGAAAATAAACTATTTTTTTTAGTAAAATGACTTACCATTTTAAAAAACTGTCATATAACTAAAAAATGACATTATAATAAATCTGAATATAACAAAACATGACATTAAAAACATGACATTAAACATACGATGATATGTTTGTTGCATCAAATTTTAAAAACATCTAAACTTAATGAATTTAATAGTCATTATTTAGTTAAGGCTAAAATTTAAAATTTTAGAAAGTACATGAATTGAAAAATGATCAAACAAAAATACACGGACTAAATTCACAAGTTACGCATAGAATTAATAACATAATTAACATAATTTGTAATTACACAACTACATAATTTTAAAAATTTTAAAAGATATAAATTAATTATTATAAATTTATCAATAATACTTCTCTAAGCAAATAATAAAATTTAAAATCTATTCATCGTATATAATATGTTAAACTAAGAAAATATCTGACAATATGATTATTAATAAAATTAATAAGAAAAATAAACATCCTAATTACTTTTAACCTTCCATATTTATTTTTTTTCTCTATGGAACATTAAACATATACTCCTTGTTATCGTCAATTTGTCATAATTAAGTATAAATAACTAATAATAAATATTATATAATTTAGTTAAATTCAACAACGGGGGAATTTGTGAGTCACCTAAAATGTGAAATTTAATTTTTAGCTCTTTAAATTTTATATAAATTTAAGTTAGTAAATAGTAAAATTGTACTTTGGCCCCCAAAATAATAACATTGACTTGGTCCTTTCAAAATTGTAAATATATAATCTATTAAAATGGTAAAATTATAATTTAACTCTCATAAAAATATATAACTGAATTCTAGATCTAAAAAAATTTTCTAATTTCACTCTGGTTAAATTTAGTGTAGATCATTTATAATAAATACTATGCAATTTAACTAATTATTTAATAAATCAAAATGTAAGGAAAATTATAATTTTGTTATTCAAACAAAATTAGTAAAATAATGTATAATTGTATTTAAAAATAAAATATGTCCTAAAAGAAAAACACTATTATTATTATATAAAAATTTCTTAAATTTAAATTTATTAGACAAGGGCGACGTTAGAAAATTTCTTTTAAGGGGGACCGAAATTAAATTGTAATTTTTAAAAAATTAAAAAATTTATAATTTTTAGAAAGGTTAAAATATAATTTAAAATTTTAAAAATTTTAAAGAGCGAAAATAAAAAACGCAGCCCAGATAATTAGAACTAAGTGAAATTAAACATGTAATTATTTCAACTCTTACACCTCCCTTTAAAAATTGAAGGGTAATTAATTATATTGAAATCGGAAAAATAGAAATAAAAGAAATAGTAAAGATAAATCAGCAAGGCTGAGGGAGGCTCATTTTGAGGATTTAATCTGTTTAAAAAGGAAAAGAAAAGAAAAGCATAATAACTGGAACTGTATATTTACACAATTTATAGCAAGTTAAACAACCAATTTCTTCTTTGTTTTAATGTATGACAAGAATACAACATACATACATGAAATGGTAGAGATTCTAAGGAGGGGCAGTTTGTATGCCTTTTTTTTTTTTTTAAAGTAAAGAAGATGGAAAATTCTGTGGGAATTCATCATCACCACCTGCTTCTTTCTTCTTCACCTGCAAAAGAATGTTCTCTCTGAAATTTTTTTGGTTTTCATCTACTGCTTACCTTCTGGGACTTCTTTTATGGTCATGTCTACCATTTCGACCGAGTTAAAACCTCCGTCATCGGTGGCAATGGTCGATTGCGTGTCGAGCCCCGACCCTGCTTGTATCTCCTTGAACATTGCCATCACTTGAATCATTGTGGGTCGTCTCCAATGTCGATCATCCAAGCAAGCACAAGCTACCTTTAAGTGTTGTAAAAGCTCGATCTCGACCATGGGGTCTTCTTCCATCAACTCTGGATCGAAGACATCACTTATTTTGAGTTTAGCATGCTGTTTCACCCATCCAACAAGATTGTTATCGCCAAAATCGGCTGAATCCGTAGGCCGTTTTCCCGTTAGTAGCTCGAGTAAAACCACACCGTAACTGTAAACATCGCCCTTGGTGGAACATCGGAAGCTCTGGTAGTATTCAGGAGGAACGTAGCCAGGGGTGCCCGCTAACGTGCTGACACTCAAATGCGTATCCACTGCATTCATAAGCCTAGCCATCCCGAAATCGGAGACCCTGGCTTCCAAGTTCTCATCAAGTAGGACATTGCTTGATTTCATGTCCCTATGAATTATATGAGGAATGCAATTATGGTGAAGAAACGCCAGCCCTCTTGCAGCTCCAATGGCGATCTTCCTCCTTGCAGCCCAGTTCAGCTTGATTCCAGCTTTCTTTTGGCCATGTAGAACATCCTCTAAGCTTCCATACATCATGTACTCATAAACTAGAAGCCGTTCTTCACCCACCCTACAGTAACCCAAGAGTGGAACGAGGTTCCGGTGCTTGATCTTCCCAATGGTTTCCATTTCCGCTGTGAATTCTCGGTCACCTTGTCCACTGATATGTATTAGTTTCTTGATAGCAACAACACTCCCATCTTTCAGTTGGGCCTTATAAACATCACCGAAACCACCGGAGCCGATAAGGCTGTCATTATGAAAGCCATTAGTGGCTTCAAGAAGATCAGCAAAGGTAAGCTTCCGAAGGGGCTTTTCAAATGTGGCCAAGTTGATGCTCAATGCTTCTCGTGCACCAGTTAGCTTCCAGCTGGTATTCGCGGTGCTGGAGTGGGAATAACTATCCATATAAACATCAAGAGCAGAATCCTGTTTTTCCCTTCTCTTCTTGGTCTCCACAATAGCTACAATCACACCAAAGATGCAGAAAAGAGAGAACAACAATCCCATCGCCACACTCCCTGCAAGAGAAGCTTGTTTGCGATGAGACTTCCGATGCTCGGAACTCGAAGCAGCCACTGGATCTCCACAGGGAGGAAGAGGGACCCCACAGAGACCTGCATTGTTAAAGAAATCACTAGCCGGAAACGTCTCCAGCTGACCGGTTTCCGGGATCATGCCGGAGAGAAGGTTGTTCGACAGATTAATCTCACTCAGAAGAGTGATGCCAGTCATGGATTGTGGAATTGACCCTTCCAATCTGTTGTAAGAAAGATCAAGAATGCCAAGTCCCTTCAAGTTCCCAATCTCTTGTGGGATGTTACCAGAGATATCGTTGTGGCCCAAATTCAGGATAAACAGATATGGCATCGTGCCGATCTCTTTCGGAATAGACCCAGACAGAAAATTGTACGAAATATCAAGAAATATCATGGAACCATTATTGTCGAATGTAGGCTGCGTGTGACCTCCATAGACTCTGTTAAAATTGCAAGGGTTTCTGCTGGAAATTCTATTCAACTGTTCCTGCCTGATCCCGGCGAACTCGAGCAAAATCCCGGCCCCGTGGCACTCTTTCCTTCCATCATTCTTGATGTACATATACCTCTTCCCAGCAATAAAATTGACAGCTATTTTACCAGATTGTTTGAACAACACCGGAGGGACAGTCCCATTCAACTGATTGGTATTAAGATCCAACCATATCAAGCTTTGACAATCACCAAGCTCAGGTGGGATTCTTCCATAAAACGAGTTATTACTGAGCTGCAGAATTGCAAGGCTTGAAAGTTTGCCAAGCCAAGCAGGTATCTCACCGGTGAACCGATTGTTGGATAAAGAAATCCAGTTCAACTTGGTGCAGTTGCTTAGACCTGAAGGTATCGTCCCGGTCAACTCATTGAAGTCAAGAATCAAGGTCTCAAGTGTCTGAATGTTACTTAGCTCTTGAGGGATTTCACCATGGAGCTGATTTAACCACAGCCTCAAATCCTTAAGCTTGGAGAGAGTACCCAAGCTGGTGGGGATGCTACCTTCAAGGTAATTGAAGCTTAAATGGAGAGAAACAAGCCGAGAACAATTGCTGAGACTAGCTGGAATCGATCCAGTCAAGTAATTGTTCTGCAAATACAGAACTTGTAACCTGTTTGTGGGATTTTCACACAAAGAAACAGGAATTGGCCCTGAAAAAATGTTTGAACTGAGATCTAAGACCTCCAGCTTCAAAAGACTTGACAAAGACACAGGCAAAGGGCCTGAAAAGTGATTAAAAGCTAAAACAAGCTTCTTCAAGGACCTCATATTCTGGAATATCTCAATGGGAAGTTTACCAGTGAAGTTGTTGGTGGATACATCGAAAGATTCCAAAGAAGAACAAGAAGCAAAGCCACTAGGAATCATACCAGAAAGATTGTTTGAAGAAAGATCCAGCTCCACAAGAGTTGCACAAGCTTCAGTCAGATACAGAGGAATCTGCCCTTGAAACTTATTACCGGCTAAATAAAGACGTTCCAATTTGGATATTGGTAAACCTGGAATCCGACCTGAAAACTGGTTGCTCGATAGATTCAAGAAGTTTAAGTTCAGACATGAAGAGATTTCACGACCAATGTCACCGGAAAACTTGTTGGCAGACACATCGAGGTGTTCTAAACTTAAACAGTCACCAAATGAAGGCGTCCCCATTGAGAAATTGTTCCAAGAAACGTCCAAAAACTTGAGTTTTTTGCAGTTGGAGACGTTTATGTCACCAGTAATCTTGTTTCCCTTCAAAGCCAAGAGCTTCAAGTCATTGTAACCACCGTGAAGAATCCAAGGGACCAAGTTTCCAGCCGACAGCTTGTTGAAAGAAAGATCGAGAACTTCCAAACTTAGCTGCAAACCCCTGGTTTGTTCTTCACCAGAAGACTCGAGTTTGTTGGTTGATAAATTGAGAGACTTCAAATTTGGGCAAGAACCCAAGGTGGAAAGGGTTGAAAGGGGACCAGACAAGGTGTTTTGAGACAGATCTAGACTGGTTAACAAGGAGCTACACTTGGATCCATAAGGGAAAGAAATGTTGCCAGAGATGTTGGCTTTCAACAAAGTAAGGGATTCCAAGTTTTCCAACGCTAAAAGGAAGGCAGCAACTGAGTGAAAATCGGTGCTCAAGGAGGTGTCACTGAGTTCAATAGAGGAAACCTTTGAGTCTTGGCATGTTACACCATTGAAGCTACAAGGGTCTTGGTTAGGTACCCAGCTTTGAAGCACAGATTGGTCAGGCAAGCAAGCTTTGAAGCTGAGCAGTAACTGAGAATCTTTGTTGTTTAAAGAAGACACCACAAGAACTTCAAAGCAGATAAGAAAGGTGACGGTGAAGGTGAGAAAGGCAAATAAAGGTCTCATATTTGTAGGGATGGGTGGAAGTTTTTAACTTGTTTATTATAGCAATGAAAACAAGAGAAACAAAGAGAGGTGTTTAAGGTATGAGCCTGCCATAAAAGGAGAGAGCTTTGAGCTCTGGTTTTACAGAAGAGAGAGAGAAAGAGAGAGAAAAGCTGGGTTTTTATGTTTTCTATTGGCTTTGAGGGCAATGGGGTTAGTGAAAGAAAGAGAAAAATGGAGTCAAAAGAGGAAGTGAAGACAGTAAGAAGGGTATTTATCAAAGTGGGGAGGAGTGGAAACAGCCGTTATTGGCTCACATGCCATGTGACCCTCTACTCTTCTGTTTCTCTTAGTTAAATTAAATTAAAATTAAATAATGGTTAATAAATCTTAGTTCTAAATCTAACCAATTTAAATAATGGGTTATAATAATATGTTTGTCTCTCTAGATTGGTGATTAAGTGTGGAGCAACCCTTAATCTCCTACTTCAAATAAATCTTCTTTTTATTTCACTATCTTTTTTTATGTTTGTTTCTTTATATAAAAAATCACTAATCTTTGATTTGGGTCATTTTTATTACTTTCATATTTCATTAATTATTATTATCATATTTATCAACAAATAACGAATTCAATATTTTTTAACTAAGCTCTTCATTCCAATCTTATAACTTCAAATAAAAATATTACTAAATTGGAATTCGGCTCAACCAATAACTTAAATTGTTTGAATTTGAGCTCGACTCATTAATTACCGAATTGAGTTTAATTTTTTTTTAGTCAAATTCGAGCAACTTTCGAACACCGATGTCTCGTTTACTCCACTAGAAAAAACTAACACAAACCTCGAACATAAATTATAAAACAAATATAAAATATATATATTCTTTATGTAACTTATGGTATTTGGAAGTTACATCAGAATTATTTAAATATGAAATTAAACTTCTTTTGACACAATGCTTAAAATTATTTATAGTTGCCCCAACATATAAATAATATAATAACTTGAGCGCATTCGAACCCACGTGTTTCTACATTGACAATAATATGCGTATCAATCAAGTTAAAACTCAATTAACTTAATTACACACTTAAGGATACATGTTTAACAACTATTACTTCTTTAAATTTGCTACTAAACGAGACTGTAATATGCAGTGAATTGTATAAGATTAATCTAAACTATTTATATATTTTTTAATTAATATAGTAAGTTAATCAAATATTAATTTAGTTGAGAAAATATTTTAAAATAAATTTTATTTTAAGTATATTTATATCTTTAAATAATTTTATAATTTTTTTAGTTTGGATGTTAATTATTTTGTTTATATAATCAAGTTTCCCTCATACTTTATGTGTATGCCTTAAGTGAGTTTTTGTTGGATTTTTTTTATTTTTATATGATTCTTGATTTGATATGTATTGTATTGGTTTAATTCTAAATTATAATTTATCAGGCATATATTTATACTTATTTTATATTTATATTAGTAATTTTTTTAAAAATAAATTACAGATTTATTTTTTAAAATTGAAAAAGAGAGAGGGAGAGAGAGAAAATTGAGTGCTTGTCTCTCTAGCTTTTGAAGCGTACGTGTGACCAAGTAATGGATTAATCCATCAATATAATTAATTGAGAATCCTAATCTCTTAATTCAATGGATTACTTTTTTCCTTTTAGGATTCATGACTATTAATCAAAGTCATTTTGGCATTATGTCCCTTTTTAAGGGGTTTTGCTAATCAGAATTTATTTTTTAAGCTTTAATTTTATTAATAGTTGTTTATTGATGTAAATGTATTAAAAATTTTAAATAAAAGAATAAACTATATCATTAATCATTAAATTATGAATAAGTATTCATTTTGGCCACTTAATTAAAAAAATTACAATTTAATTATTAAAATTTTTAAAAATTATTTTTTTTATCCGACTATTAAGTGACCATTTTTTAGCTGATCCCAAGTGGCATCATAGTTACAAAGGTAAGGCTGTATATGCCTCAATTGGTGATTCAAATCCCCATGAATGTATTCTCCATAATTAATATTATGCAAAATACTAGCATCACTCATATGAGCTATTGCAAGTCTCATTTCCATCAACCGAGGTGCTCTCACTCCGTAAATCTTTTAGGGTTTTTAGCAGAATCGAGAGACAATACATTCACTATTGAAGAATTTGTCAACTCCCAAACCCAAACAAATAATACTTCGAAAACTTATCCCAAAAGAGATTCAAAGTTAGATTGATTATTCAAATCATGATTTGACTTTTGATTTAGTCATAGATTGTAATTTTTTTAAAAATAATCAACAAAAGTAAAAAGTGGGTAATCCTGTTACATTGAAAAAGGGTTATTAAGTGTAAAACTAAAACAAGGCCAAAACCTCCTCACCTCTCTCTTTCATGCACTTCCCTTTTTTTCTTCCTTTCAAACGAAACATGCCATTCTCCCACTGATTTTTCCTTTATATCGTATTAATGAAATTGAATAAACTATAAAAGTTGTCACTTTTGTTTGCTTCAGATTACATTATAATCACTTATATTTGAAATATTATGTTTTAATCACTTACATTATCTTTTTGTTACAAGTGGTCATTATACCGTTAAACCCTATTGTCTCCCTAATGACATCCTACATGACATTCCAAATGGGTTTTAAATGTTAATTTGGATGTCCAATTGCTGAAATGAAAATAGGTTTTTAATTAAATAAATATAGTTTGGACTACTGCGTAGGACTTCCAAGTTAGCATTTAAAACCCATTTGGACTGCCACATAAAACCACTGTTAGGGGGTTAACGGAGTTTAACGATAGAGTGACTACTTCGTAACAAAACAATAACTTAAGTGACTAAAACGTAACACTTCAAAATATAAATAACTAAAATGTAATCTGAAACAAACAGAAATGGCTATATTTATAGTTTACCAATGAAATTAGTTTTATTGAAATTTGTTCGGAATATTTTAATTATTTTTCTTAATTTATTCAATTAAATTATTCTCAATTTCAAACATCTAAAATCTCAGTTATCTAAAAATAAATTGAATTTTTTTTATTATCCATTTGATAAAGCTATATATAAGTTTACTGTTCTGTAATTAGATTTGTACCCTTAATATATTTATTAAAAATGAATGAAAATAATATTCCAAGTGATTTCATTCTTTTTTTTTTACTAAATAAATTTATTTCGAAAAATATGTTATCTTAAACTATTGTTATTACAAATTTCGTTAATATCACTTTACATAATAAATAATTATATGTTGTTTATAATTTTTGAATAAACGAGAATTCAACGTTTATAGTCCTATAAGAAACCTAGATTTCATAATCACCCAACTCAAAATTACACATATTTTTCAACATTTTAATTTCTTATAATATTTTCTAGGTAATTTTATCCTTATAAAAAATTAAAGGTAAAAGTATAGTAGAGGTCTTGTACTAGGAGTTGGATTATATTTTTGCCTCCCTCTATTTAAAATATAGGTAAATTAGTCCATGTAAATCAATTTAAATAGCAAACTAGTCCTTTGTTTATCAAATTATACTGTTAAAAACTAACTCTTATACGTTAGCATGAGATACATATGTTACAATCTGGTTGTTCTATCAATCACATTGTACAAATTACTAGAATTTTTAATAAAAAAAACCAAATTACTTTTTCGATCTAACTAATTTACTTTTTTTTTTGACAAGAAAGGTAAAATGCAATTAAAAAGTTTTCTTTTTACAATGATATAAAAAATTATTAAAATTTTAAATTGTAATGATAAAATAACCTAATTTATCTTGTTTCAGTGGTTTTTTTTGGTTACATATTGGAATTAAGAAACATATATGTAAGTGGCCAATACAACAAAGAGATCCACAGTGGCAATACGGACTATACACTAATCTCGGTACTCGTGTACCAGAGAAACGAGCACTGACAATTATTTAATATTTTCCCTTACAGTATCTCCCACTCTTCTACCCGGCGCGTTTTCCGGACTAGCAGTTCAGCCCTGTTGTACCGAAGCGCATGAGAGTAAACATAAAACGACAATTCAGATTATTTGAAAGACCCTACCGTCTCATTCCTTATCTGTCGACTCAAAGTCACCTGACTCAACTCCTCATCTCGTCCCCCCATTCTTCAAATAATTGGTCCAAGAAAAGAAGATTAATAAAATCCTCCCACAAATAATTGGCATTTCCGTTTCACGCGCTTTACTTCCGGTGGGTTTTGGATTTTCCTATTCGTGGATGTTTATGTTATTACTCCCTGTACGAACAACCTCACGATCTCTCACCCGTTGATCTTTTTTAAACGGTCATGATTTCATTTATTACTTTTAAGTGGGACCTTATTTTGAACAACGCAGTTGCCGTCATTCGTGTCTCTATCAGTAAATCTAACCTACTCTTACAGTTTAATCTTTATATCACGAATATACCCTTTATATATGAAGAATGTTAAGGGGCATTACAGTAATATCTTCATTTTACGGGTTTTTACCTTTTGCCAGTTATAGGTACGGTATGATATCGACTAAACTCATCAGTGTTTTTTACTTAAATCGCTACTTTATCAAATTTCATTTTTATATTAATTTCAATTTAAAAAATATATTAATTTTTTATTTTATTAAAATTATTTTTAATTAATCTATTTTTATAAATTAATTGTATTCATTAAATTAGACCGTTAAGCCTTTTTTTTCAAAATTTTTTTATTAAAATCCAAAAAGGCAAAGCGAAAAAACCTTGCTTTAAAGGTTTAATAATGGTGGGGTTGAAAAATTAAATGTGCTACTGTCTTTTTTCTAGGAGGCATGTTTTTCGATTGGGTTTGAAAATAGGTAAATTGCAGATCAGATGTTGTTCAGCCCAGATGTATAATTTATTTTAACCAAAATACTGTTTTTTTTCAATTTTATGTGATTTCTTTCAGAAAAAGAATTTTAACTATAAAATTAAGAGTAATATATAGAATATTTAATTTGAAAAAAAAATAACTCTCAATTTTTCTTCAGCTTTTTATTATTGATCACATTTTTTCTATCGATAATCATTCATTTTTCTCCCTTTATTAGTTATTTATACATTTAAATTTAATCTAAAAAAATTAGTATTTGGCACATCGGTAATGTATTTTTTTTATTTCACAAGTAATTTTAAAAATTTTACAACTTGCTTTTTAAAATTTTACTATATATCTATAGAACACTTGTCAACCCAATAAGAATCTATTGCTTTGTTAAAATAAGGAGCCTTTAATAAATTTTCCAGAGTTGGGACTCATTTGTAGGGTGCCACCAACTTGATAAAAATCTTAAATATTAGTATATATGAAAGAATAAAGGTATTATGTGAACAATTAAAAGGAAAAAAAAAATTATCAATTAGTGTTGGGTACAAATGTAAAATACATTGTACTCTTAAGAGGAGAGTGTAGATTCTAGCATTAGAGACGATATTATTGCGAGGAGCAAATATAAACCTTAACTATGGACTATATATAAAATGGATATATATACTATAGCATTTTAAAGTTACAAAAAGGGAAAAAAATTCCTATATGGCGAGCTTATAATTTGTCATTTGTCACTATATTATTCTATCATGTGTAATTGTTTATTATATTTTTAAAAAATAATTTCATCGGTTAACCAAATATCTGAAATTTATATATTTTTATCTTTTGGTTAAAATAAGTATAAAACATATAAAATAATAAAATACTAATATTCATTTTCTTTTATTTAATAATTCAAAAAAACTTTAAATGAATGTTAAAACAATAAATAAGACATTAGAAACGCTACATATATTAAAAATTTATATATTGGGGGTGAGCTATATATATACACACTATATAATGTATATTATATATTTCGATTAACTACCCGATTTCAAACAGAATCAATCGATAGTCGAAACTCCAAAAAATCATTAACCAGCCTTCAACCGATTAATCGAATTAAATTAGTTCGATCAGTTTATTCGATTTTAACCAAACTGCAAACACCTTTACTAGATTCCTTGCTTCTTATTTTTTTAGAAAAAAATATTTTTGTAATGGGCCAATTTAGCCCGGGCCCACGTTAGAACCAAAACCCAAAATAAATACCAAATTATTAAACCAAAAGTCCAAAGAATAAAACCAAACTAATAGTCTGTCATAAAGGTCCAAATATTACAACCAATATTGATACCCAATGCCCCATAGCCCAAATACAACGGCCCAATAACTGGAACAGACCCAAACGGACCCAAAAATTGAGCCAAGTTTCGGCAAACCCTAAGTCACCCCTCTCTCCTGCGCCGCAACAGCAACTGGGCAATAGACCCATACCTCCACTACAGCAGTCCCATACCTCCACAGCCCTCGTACGCCACGCCCCCCGTGCGCATGCCTACAGACTCTGTACCTGCAAGAAAGAAACAAAAACAGCAGCGAATGGAAACAAATATATTGTATATTTTCGGTTGATTTCCTTTTTCGACTATAAAAGCCCAGCTTTTAATCTTTGTAAAAGGGGGGGCATATTTTTTACGAACGAATACACAATAGGCAATACAAAAAAAGCAATATTGGAAGGTGATTTCTCCGATCTAAATCTCTTGGGCTTTCTCTTTGTGATTATTTTCTTGCTTTTTTTTTATTTCGAGAGTAAATAAAAGAAAAGGGGAACACGAACACAAACGCACACAGAATATACACGCACAGAAATATAAAAAAAAGCAATTAAGAATTTGCAAGGGTAATCTCAAGTTTTCTTTCGTTCTTTCTTTTTTTTTTTCTTTTTTTGTTTGGTTTAGATCGTCTTTTAGTAGGTAAATCGACTCCAATGAGATCCCGAATACTTTAAGATACAAAAGTAGGGGAGAGGGGTCAAGTGGTGTTGAATCTCTATTTTATGAACTTTCTTCGTTTTTTTAAAAATGTATGAGATTTGAAGTTTTATTTTTTCTCAAGTAAAAAAGAAAATACTTACTAATTTCCTCAAGACATGGTCGAATACTTACAGCAACAGAATCAGGAATTGTTTTGCGCACCGCTGGACACCAAATCGATAGAGATTCAGCCGCTTGTAAAAGGAACCCTAGCAAATTTAATTTCAAGGCTGCTGGTTTTTGTTAAAATTGATGGGTATTTGAAAGGAAAGGAAGGGAAAAATGGTTTAAAATGGTCTGAAATACAAAACAGTGCTGCCCATGACCATAAGGGTCCGCGCGTGGGCCCGAATAGAAAAATGATCTGCGCCATGTTGTGTGAATGGGGAAATTGCGCGCTGAATCCTTCCCTTGCGCACAACCTTCAATTTGCGCCCCAATTTCCCTCCCTTATGTTTTAAAATTTAGCTCGCTAATTCATGCGTTGCTTCACTTTGATCCACGATCCAGTTTAGTATTATGGGCGCAGGATATTTTCACTTCTAGTCCTCGTACATTTGCACACGTGGCACATTGATCCTATTTTATAATTATCTTATTTGTAAATTGTTTCTTCTGTTTTAATTTTGTTTCAAATAAATATTATTTTTGTACATTTTTACATGCTTAATCATTAGTCGTGATATTTTGGGTTGTTTTAGCTAGTTGAATTTTGTAATCTTTTCTGTTTTTGTTCTACTGTTTTAGTAATGAGTGTATTATTTGAAGTAAAATTTATTTTGGTTTGGGTATGCTATTAATTCTATGTTTTTTTACATATCTTAAGGTTTATATTCTTTTTGAGAATTTCATCTATTTTTATACATCATTTAAATTATTATTAAACTTATATTTTACCTGCATACATTATCAAAGCAACATTTTTTTTATATAAATATAATTTTTAGCAAATTTGTATATAATTGTTTTTTATGTTATTTATTATATATATAATTTATACTAACTTTAAGTTAATTTTATAATTCATTTATTTATTCTATATTATTTTAATATTCAATTCTTTTAAAAAATGTCTTCACATGAATATAATACATATTAAACTATTTTTATTATAGTATGAGTTATTAATTTCGTGTAACTTACGTAAATATTTTTATGCATATATCATCTTTTAAATTTATTCATGTGTATAATATATATTTTTAAGGACCATATTTTAAATTGCATAATTCACTTATTGTATATATTTTCATATTTTATTACCCTTATGTATGTATTATTTATATGTTCCATCACTCCCAAATCAATTTGTTACATATAAGATTATATTATACTTGTTCTCAAAGTTCTCTTATTAAATATAGGCATATAGATATATATTACTAATCAAAGTATTTTGTAAATATGTTTTTACCCCTTTTTTTTAGTATATGATGATGTTTTTAAATTTGCTTATGTATTAATATATTTATTTAATTTTTCATACATTATCAATTTCATATCATTTTTTTTAAAACAAATATTTCCAAATATATATACATATGGGTTTTACGAAGATATTATGTATATTATATCTTATCATGTATTTTATAATTACTTTAATTTTTTTTATATACACTATCTAAGTTATTAGGTATTCTGTCATTTTTAGATGAATTGGTATTTAAAATAATATGCATATAATTTGATTCAAACTTTTATTTCATAAGGTTTATTTCAACAATCATATAAACTATTAGCGAGTTCATTAATTCATTCTTATTTTTGAGAATATCCCATATCATTGTTTTTCCACTCGATTTATGAAATATGGCTTTATAAAATCCAATTTTTTATGATTGATTTCATCTTATTTCAAACATATTAAGGCATTTTTTTAGCTAGTTTCACAATTATTTAAGAATTCTTTAAAACAAATGTGATATTCGATATTTGACAATTCGAGGAATCGTGCCCTAACGTGTTGGGTTGCAATTTCTCGTTTGCTCAAAACAATCAAATGTCCCTCTGGAATTCCATTCATGTATTCTAAAAACTCTTTAAAACGAAGGTAATGTTCGATGTTCGACAATTTAGAGAATCGTACCCTATCGTGCTGGGTTGTAATTTCCTGTCGGTTCAAAATAATCGAACACCCCCTTTAGAATTTCCCTCATGTTTCTTAAAAAATTCTAAAAAAGAGATAATACTCGATGTTTAGAAATTTGAAGAATCATGCCCTACTGTGCTGGTTTTCGGTTTTTCGTTGGATCGAATAGTTGGGCATCATTTTGTCAAGTTCAAATTGTAAACTTTCGGACATCGAAATAAGAAAGTTTTGGTAACCAACTCGGGTTATTCAAACGTTATTAAAAAAAAGGAACCACATTTCAAAAACATTTTTAATTTTAGACATAAGGACAGTATTTAATTGATTTGGTACCAATTTTGGGCGTAGTGAGGGTGCTAATCCTTCCTCATGCGTAACCGACTCTCGAGCCCGTTTTCTCATATTTTCGTAGACCAGAATCGTCGTTTTAGTAAACTAAAAATGTTTTTATTCTTAGGTGATTCGATCACACCAAAACAAAAGATCGGTGGCGACTCTATGCATTTGATCTTCAAAAGTCGATTACCCCTTTTTTTTAAAAAAAATTTAAAATTTTTAAACCGAAGGATGGTTTCGACAATTTTTATCAATTTCATTTGACATTGATTAGATTAGAAACTAAAGTATTACACTCGTTTTATATAATAAAAAAACATTAAACTATATTTTATATAAAAATTGATTACGGAAATAAAAAATTTCAGGTTATTAAAAATTTGTAGGTCTAATAATTTAAATATATTAAAAATTACTACAGAAAATTCGATTTGAATATAAGGAATACTTCTAATATACAAAAAAATTGAAAATAAAAAGAATTTTTACGGGTAATATTTTTGATAAATGTAAGAATTCTACATTAAATTTGATTTGAATGTTTTTATTTTTTTAAATAACATTATGTTGGAAAATGAAAATATTATATTTTCTAATAAAAATTAAAAATTTAATTAATATATATGAACTTTTAAAATATTAAAAAAAATTACACAGCATAGATTTAAAAATAAAATCATTTTTTCTAAACCCCAACATTACATTGAATAGTTGTCTATATATCAAGGATTTTTTATGGCAATAATCCTTGCACATTTGATCTAAACATTGATTATGGGAAAAAATCTAAATTATTATTTTTATTTTATTTTTGTTTGATATAAAATCTAAAATGATATAAAATTTAGTAATTATAATAATGCGAGAATAAATTTTTAAATACGAGGATTTTATATGATTTTGTTTAAATTAATTATTGTCACAATGGTCATATTTTCAACTTTTAATTTTTATATTTATAGTAAAATCATCATTATTTTCAGTTAAAATAGCGTTCATTTAAGAAAAAAATTAATCAAAAATTTTAAATTAATTTGGCTAATTATTTTCCATCATTAAATAAAATTATTCCCAAAGAAAAAAATCAATTTAATTCCCGTAAACCTTTAAATTTAAATTATTTATTTTCTCTTATTTCATTTCTTCTATAGAAATAAAAAAGAAAAAAGCAAAAAGTGAAAATGAAAAAAAGAAAACAGAGGAGTTAAAGTCATTAAAGGTTCGATTAATGATGAAACTTCACGTGAAAGTAAATATAAAAATTTAAATTTTGGATTAATTTCATTTTAAGTTCGATTATACATTTAAGTAATTTTGATTTAATATCTTATTTTATTTACATCATTATATTTAAGTCATTTTCTATGATATATTTTTAATTTTATTTTAAATTTAAATTTAAAGATAACTTTAGTTTTAAATTTAGTTTTTTTATTGTGATGCTATTGCAATTTTTAATTTAATAAATATTTAATTTATTTTATAATTTAGTTAATATGATAATATTTGCATGATATATAATATTTTATATTTGTGCTATGTGTATATGTTAAATTATGTTATTACTAAATATTGTAAATTATTATATAAAATCAAACAAAAACTAAATAAAAAATTATTATAAAAAAGCACAAGGGAAAATAAACAAAATATAAAAATTGTCAACATAAAATCAAACCAAAACTGAATAAAAAATTATTATAAAGTAAAAGCTCAAGGTAAATAAATTAAATATAAAAATTGGTGAACTATACTTGGAAATGGTAGCTGATTAGATTCCATTTCTCTAAGTGCATTTCACAATTACATTAGCGACTATTAGTCTAAATTTTTGGCATAATAGTTTTTTTATTTTATTTTTTATTTTCTTTAGTAATTAAATTTATATTTTTTATCAAAACACCTTAAAATTAATAGAAAATTTTACATTTTTTAACTTTATTAATGTTTTATACATTTGAATTACCATGTATATATATATTAAAATAACACTTAAAGTAAACCATACTGACTTAAAATAAAAATAATACAATATTAATTACGGGAGCTAAATTGTTGGGAAAACTGTATATGTGAATTAATTTGTTTAATTTGAATTAATTATTTAATTTAATATTTATAATTAATAGTAAAATTCTTTAAAAAAAATAGTGCACAATAACCTTGACTTTACAGTACTTTACAGCTCAGCTGGTCTCGACTCTGCTCTCGAAATAGCAAAACGCCTACAAAAAAGAAAACAGAACGGAAAAAAAAAATCCGTTTTTACAGTTATTTTTGGATTTTATTTTGTGTACACTTTACATCACCAAAATTTTACCTTAAATCCTCTTTTGTCTGTTGAAAAATTTCGGTTACTGGCTCTCACTTTTTGCCACCTGCCTCAAATATTTTATTGGTAAATTAATAATGATTGAAGAAGTTAGCACACGTGGAACTTCATAAAAGCGAGTCATCAATTAAACTTAATTTGTGTAGTAGTTTTAATTATCGAATAAATATTTTTTATCCTTTTAAAATTAGAGAAGCAAAAAAATGATAAAACTTGAATTCCTCTAATTTCCACTGATAATTATTTTTATGAAAAATATTAAATAAAACCTTAATCTAGTAATTAATTCATTAACCTAATTCTAAAAGGAAATTAGGAGGGAGAGGGCGAGAACGGGTCAAGTCTGTCACCGTCACTTTCTCTTTCTCTCTCTCAATGTAAGAATGGGTCCCGCAACAACATAATCATTTCCCAAATTGGGACCACTACTTGATGGGCTACACTTCGAAGCAATTAAATTTAATAAATAAATAATTTTGTTATAACAATTACTTTTTATTTTGGAATTGTTTTAAAATTTATTAGGATATCATTTCTAATATATTGCGTTAAATATAATAATTGTTTTTTAAAAAGGAATTTTTTAAATTTATTTAATAAATGAAATCAGGGAAAATAAAATAATAAACACTCATCATTGGTAATGAAGAATAAGCTTCATCAATACAACAAAAGTTTCAGCCTTAATATCAATAGAACATTATCACACATTGACAAAATTATTTCACAACTCAAGCATGACATATATGGAGTGACTACAAGTACTTAACACGATAAGGAAATCAGCCCCGAATGGTTCGAAGCAGCTAGTAAAATCAACAAAAGAATCGAGCATCTACCAAATAAGAGAATATGACAACAAAACAATCTCTAAAATCAATTGAAAAAGTAAGACGATATGTATAAGCAAGACTACAAACTTGTATAAGACAAGACAAAATAGAAAAGAAACCAAAAAAAACATATAATACTTAAGACAACACGAGTTTAAATCGACTCGTGAAATCATTTATTATTTTGAAATACTGTCAAAATAAAAATAGATTAAGAAGCTGACGAATAGTATCTATAACCAACCCACTTTCAAGAGAAACCACTAGTGGCCAATGGAGGTTCAGTAATGACAAACACCATCATCTGTCCATCGCAACTTGTTAAGACAGCGGAGATATCCACAAAACAAATTTGCAAGCTGAAAATAGAGAAAGCATGTAGAGTGAATAAGGAGAACAATGAAGCCTGGAGGAAGGCAGAAAAAGACAAACGATAATCAACCTAAAAATTGGCACCATCGCTAGGCAAAACAGGGGGGAAAACAAACGAACTTGAAGAAAAAAAAATAAAAAACTTTAAATATAAGAATTATTATATGACCTGTGTTAAAAACATTATTTATTTTTTAGTGTGAAACAACAAATGTTTAAATACTCTATGAAATGAAATCTCGCCCTTAACTTAACAATTAAGTTCATTTTAGTATATGAATTTTTTTTGTTCACTTTGGTACTTGAATTTGACAATTATTCTCATTTAACCCCTAAACTTTTATTCTATAAAAAAATACATTTTTTAAGTTTCAGGTGATGAAGTGACATAATCTTAGAGTGCCACAATATCACCCTTTTATGAAATTCATGTTCATGGATCAAAATAGATCTACTTGCAAAAATATAAATAAAGCTTGTAACAAATTTTTGATAGATTTTTTAAAAACTATTATTCAAACAGTCAATATTATTTATTTACAATTTTTTTAATTTAATATTGCAAGGATAAACTCGATTAAACAACGAACAAAGTAAAGAAAATAATAATCGAAAAGATCTAACACGCAAATTTTACGTGAAAAAACTCCTCGAAAGAGGATAAAAAACCACAATGAGAGTACAAAATATGGATAGAATTAAAAGAAAACTCGAAGCCCCACAAGAAAAACCTTTCGAAATAAAGAACAAAATTCTCTCAATCAAAATATTTTTGTTGTGTAAAATCTAGAGTAACTAAGGCTTATTTATAGGCTAAAACTCGTAATATATATGACTACAACCACTACAGCAAAATAGGTTTTTAGTGACGTTTTTAGCGGCGCTAGGACCAAAAATGCCGCTATAGATCGAGTATTAGCGACACATTTTGAAAAATGCCGCTATAGATCGAGCATCAGCGACGCTTTTTAAAAAATACCACAAAAAAAATTAAGCACAGCTCCGTCATTTTATGTGAGCTTCAGTGGCATTAGTGGCGCTTTTTGAAAAACACCGCTATAAATTGAGCATTAGCGGCGCTTTTTAAAAAACGCCGCCAAAAATTTAAGCACAATGCCCTCATTTTATGTAAGCTTTAGTGGGATTAGCGGTACTTTTTTAAAAAACGCCGCAAAAAATCAATTTAGTTTATGGGTTATGGTTTAGGGTTTAGGGTTTATAGTTTAGTGCTTATAGTTTATGGTTTAGGGTTTATAATTCAGGGTTTGGGGTTTAGAAGTTAGGGTTTAAGGGTAAATATGGTGAACTACTTAATTAACTTGTATATCTTGGATTTTTTTATAATATAAATCTAAATAAGATAAATATAAATTATTATTTTAAAAAAATATATATCAAAATGGGTTAAATCCTAAAAGCATACATGAACAATGGTTTAGTGTGCAATGGGTTAAATCCCAAAAGCATAGATTATGAACACAATTATTGATATAACATCATTTTATATTTACATATTGTTTACATAAATATTTATATTTATTCAATATAAAAATATATTGATGTATTTATTTTTTAAAATGTGTATGATTAAATCAAAATTAAAGTTTCAACTATACATTTAAACCACAATTAGAATTTCACGTCTACAATTACACATTAAACCGAAATTCATATATAATTTTGAGATTATCTCTATCAAAATTTAGGTGTATACATATAATTAAATATTTAATTATGGTTTAAAGGTTGGGGTTAAGGGTTTAGGGTTTAAAGGATGTAGGTTATGATATAATGTTTATTATTTTAGGGTTTAGGGTTTATGATTTAAGATTTAATGTTTAATGTCTATGGTTTAGGGGTTTAGGGTTTATGATATAATGTTTATTATTTTGGGTTTAGAGTTTTTAGTTTAGGGTTTATGGTTTAGAGTTTGTAATTTTTTGTTTTATAGTTAGGGCCATAGTACTGTTCATGGTTTTAGGGATCAGGCTATCAAGGTTTAAGGGTTAGGGTTTTTGATAAAATAACAAAAAAATCAAATTGTTTTAGGGTTTAGGTAAGCAATAAGATTCTTTTTTAATTACTTTTATCCCTTGTAATATATATATTTAAGGTTTAGGGTGTAGGTTTATGGTTTGGGGTTAAGGTTTAGGGTTTACTATTGGAAAATTGAAACAACATTTCCATTTACTGAGAAAAATTTTGAAAGTAAAAACATAGAAAAATACATGTCAAAAATGAAAAAAAAATACTATTAATTAAAATAATTTTAAAGTTTTTTGGGTATATCACTGATTTTTTTAATTTATATATTAGTTAATTTCTTATAAAATTGTAAAGAAGATAATATATAATTTAATATATTAAAATTATCAATATAGTTTAAATTATTTAAGAGATAATGATAAAATTTATATATATTAAAACAAAATAAGGGATTTTTAGCGAAGCAAAACGGCTCCATTTTGTATAAAGGAGAATGACTTTTTGGGGCGTTTTTAATAAAAATGCCACAAAAGATAAACAATAGCGGCGTTTTTATACGCAAAAAGTCTTACACAAAACGACACCATTTTGTTAGCCAAAATGCCTTGAAGACTTTTTCCCAAAATCGGTTCCCCCCTTCCCCTTGAAATCCCAAAATTTGACATGAAATATTTTCTTTTTTCCCTCCTTTCTTTTCCCCAAAATCGGTTCCCTCCCCCCTCCCCTCTCCCCAAAGAAATCCTAAAATTTTGCCTAAAATTTCTTCTCTTTTTTTCCCCATTTTATTTTTCCCAAACCATTTCTCCCCTACCCTGATTCCCTTTATTTTTCTCCCAATTTCCCCAAATTGGCAGCCCTATGCATCTCCGTCGGCAGCCCGCTGCTGTATCTCCGTCGACATATGCTGTCAAGTATATTGAAAGAGGACCCAAGGTATGTACTAGGATTTTATTTTCTTTTCTTTTTCCTTTCATTTCATTTTACAATTCTGATTTCTACGGTTAATGTTCATGATCTTGTATCTGTTTGCATTTTCTTTTTATTCATGGGCTAAATTGGGCTCCTTTTTTCTTGTTTAGACTCAATGGATTGATTTCAAGGGTTTCTTTTACTATGCACATAGATGAACATGCGCAGAGGGAGATTATGAACCATAGGTCTTTGAAGCATCCAAATATTATTAGATTCAAAGAGGTATATATCTATATAATACTGCTTTCACATTTTAAATTACTTTTTGAATTCTGCATTTAATTGATTATAATTAGATTCAAAGAGGTATATTATTCTTTTGCAAATAATTTGTTATATTTTGTTAACATATTGCTAAATCGATTATGTGTACTGAAGAAGCAAATCTGTCTTAAAAAAATATGCTCATTATGTATGTATATATGAGTGAATGATGATGACTTACTCTAATTTGTTTGAAATCGAAATTCATTTTGAATTGCGCTTTCTTGATGCACCAGTAAAATTAGGAGTCAACCTATAATTGCTTGGCATTCTAAGGTTAATCTTTGGGCACTTAATTTGGTTAATTGGCATTTTAACGCTAACAAGTTAAACTTTAGGTTTGGTTTATGAGAGATTGGCTTTGGGGATTAGGCCTCTTTTGGCGAAAATAAAATTTTATGTTACACATGTTATAGTTGTTGATGTTATTTTTATGCTTCATTGGAACATATATTGATATTATCTAGTTGCAGTCTTTTGCAGTGACTACCTGTTCAAGCTTCTGCTTTTTAGAGATTCTGGTGTTGGAAAATCTTGTCTTCTTTTGAGATTTGCTGTAAGTTTCTTGACTTACGTTGTTATTTGAAAGCAAATGTCTACATTATAGATATCTATTTTCCTCGTCGTATATTCTTAGGTTCTTATATGATTGCCCTGAATGCTTATATCCATGTATGATGTTAGATTGTAATAATGATTCATTAAAAAGTTTTACTGCATATAACGTGTGTCTTGAGAGAGTAAGATGTGCACTTCACGAGTTTGGACATAGGCAATTGTGGCCTCGGAATCTTGTTACTATATTTAGTTGTATATCAAGATATCAAACATATGGAATTTTGGATATTTCCAGATGGTTATGCAGGACAAAATCATGAACCTAAGATTTTGTAATTTCTTTTATGCAGGATGATTCATATGTAGAAAGCTACATAAGCACCATTGGGGTTGATTTTGTAAGTGGACAGTCATTGGTGCTAACTTGACCTTTAACTCCCAAAACTTATAGCAATTATTTTAACCTCTTCTCATTCCATTTTCTTTTTGGTAGAAAATACGTACTGTGAAGCAGGATGGGAAAACCATTAAACTTCAAAATGTATGTTTTTACATGCTTTATCTTTGATTTGTTTCTTTGAAAATTTTCTGACCTATGTTGTTCCGAGTAATGCTCCTAATAAGAGAATGAGTTGTTTTCTCATTTTCTTCTTTGGCTGCTACTTTTTCCTTTTCTGTATATTTTCATTTTATAATTAGTCTTACTCTTAAATCTTGACACATAATTTTGGCTTCATGATGGTAACTAATTAGTTTGCTTATGGTTCAATGTGTAGAGGGATACTGCTGGACAAGAACGGTTTAGGACAATCACTATTAGCTACTACCGTGGTGCACATGGCATAATAATGGGTGATCTCCCTTCTAGATATTTTTCCTGGTCTTTATTTGTGCTACTTATGAAGTTTATTTTTTTTGATCTTTTTCTTTCCCTTCTACTGCTGGATCCTCTGTTAGATCGTTTATGATGTGACAGACCAAGAAAGCTTCAACAATGTCAAGCAGTGGCTGAGTGAAATTGATCGCTATGCTAGTGATAACGTTAACAAACTACTGGTTGAAAACAAGTGTGATCTTACAGCTAATAAAGTTGTGTCATACGAAACAGCCAAGGTATTTTCCAGTTTATTTCTAGGAAGAGTTGTGATTATTGAATTGTAAATTGTAATTGTTGGTGCTTTACTGCACTCTTTGCCCCATGATATTGCTACTTTCTTCTTTCAGGCATTTGCAGATGAAATTGGCATACCTTTTTTGGAAACCAGTGCAAAAGATGCCACAAATGTTGAACAAGCTTTCATGGGTATATATATATATAATACTGCTTTCACATTTCAAATGTTGAATTTTGCATTTAATTCTACAATTAGACTGTGGCTTTAGAAAGGAGATGGCATGCGCTAGGGCTTGGCTATCCTTCAGGTCTTCGGTGGGCTGATATCGAGCGAGCTACAGTTATACACTATGATGGAGTCATGAAACCCTGGTTGGAAATAGGAATTGCTAAATATAAAGGCTATTGGAGCAAACATATGCAATATGACCACCCTTACTTACAGCAGTGCAATATCCATGAATAATTGACATGATCACGGCATAGAAGTGGAATTATTTGATTCATTAATGTAAATTTTTAACCCAATTTTTACATCCACAAGTATTAGCTAATTTTTATTATTTATTTTAGTTTTGATTCTAAATTTTTATTTTTATTTTTATTTTTATTTTAATATTTAATATAACTTGAGTTCTAACTTTTGAATTTTAATTGTGTTATTAATTTATTATTTTAGATTCTAAATTTAAACTAATTAATTTTTATATTTAGTTTTAAAGCTAAAATTTTAATAGAAAATTTTAATTTAATTAATATTTTTATCCTTAAAAGTATATAGTTTAAAGTTCAAATTTCAAAAATAAAACATAATATAATATTTATCATAGAAATAAATATTATTTAATTAAAATATTTTTTTAAAGGTCATGTTTTTTAGCGGTATTTATGGGAAAAGCGTCGTTAAAGTTTTGTTTTCTAGCGGCGTTTGTGGGAAAAGTACCGCTAAAGGTCTATTCTCTAGCGGCATTGTCTTTAGCGGCGTTTTTTGCGGCGCTTTTACAAACGCCGCAAATAGTTTTAGCGGCGCTTCTATAGGCTCAAAAAAAAGCCGCTAAAAACTTGTTTTGTTGTAGTGAACAACTCTATATTAATTAGATTTTAAGTAGGGAACTAAAAGCATAATTTAACTAAGGGAAGAAAAGCCAAAATAAAATTTTGATCAAAATAAGAGGCATTCTCTCCCAAATATAATACAATTCAATTTAAAGTAAAGTATTGTAATTATCCTTTCTAATCTGTATTTATGTTACCAAGACTCAATTCATTCAAATGTGAAATTATCAAAAACCTATTCATTTTACAAAGTAATAATTATTATTATAAAAAACATGTTGGACAAAACACGTTAGCGAACAAATATGAATATAAATAATTATATTAAATATAAAATCTGAACAAGTAATATAAACAAATATTTATATTTATAAAAAAAAACCTTGCCTTCCTCTATCACGGAAACCTATGAAAATATGGAGAGAAAAAGAGAAAAATTTTCGAGAGCAAAAAAAATTCGTTGTGAGTGTAAAAAATTCTGAAGAATTAAAGGAGCCTTTAAATCAAATTGATTGGAATAAAATCAAATCAAGATATATGTCCTTTTAAAACAGATTTTGTATAATATCAGTTGAGAACAATAAATTTCGTGTTAGACTTTAAAATATCCATGGGCCTTTCTTTGGTTCGAACAGTTCAGACATTTCGTGTCGCCCACGTTGTGCGAGAGCGTCCTAACCCCGATGATGAATGAATGGTTTACAGAATGAGGAGAGGCTAAAGAAGCCTTCTTCCAAATGATGAATAAGTTGTTTATAGAATTTGTAAGAACAAACCCGGTTGTACAACAATCTCCACCCCCTTATGTCCCTCAACTGGTTCCCAATATGGCACAAGGTACAGAACTTGTTAGAACTAGTAAGCTTTCTATTAATAAAATCCGTAAATACGGGGCAGAAAAATTTAGAGCTACAACTAAAGATGATCCTGAAAGAGTTGAATTCTGGTTAGAAAACACTATCAGGGTTCTGGATGAATTATCTTGTACACCGGCGGAGTGTTTAAAATATGCGGTGTCTCTGCTAAAAGACGCAGCTTACCACTGGTGGAATACACTAATTTCTGTTGTACCGAAGGAGAGGGTTACTTGGGAAGTTTTCCAAATTGAATTCAAAAAGAAGTATATCAGTCAGAGATTTCTTAATCAGAAACAGAAAGAATTTCTAGAGCTTAAACAGGAGCATATGACTATATTTGAGTATGAACGAGAATTTGTTTGACTGAGCAAGTATGCTAGAGAATGTATCTCGACTGAAATTGCAATGTGTAAACGGTTTGAAGAAGGTTTGTCTGAATGAAAATATAAAATTGCTGGTTGGGATTCTTGATCTAAAAAAAATTTTGGTACTAGTTGACCGAGTACATAAAGCTAAAGAATTGAGTAAAGAAAAGAGTCAAGTTGAGATGAAAGCTTGGACTTTGAGTAAAAAATTTACAGGGAAGTCATATCAGTCGACTTCAAAGAAATCGAAAAGATATCATGACCGTTCAACCACTTCTTCCAGGTATTCTGGGAGAGACAGAAGTATCCAATGCTCTAATCGAGATCTCAAACTACATTTGTAGCAAGTGCGAGTAGTGTTGGAAACACCAAACCCAGGTGCAAACACTGTAATAAATTCCATTTTGGTGAGTGCCGCATGAGAAGTGGAGCTTGCTTTAGATGTGGTTCCTTTGACCACTATCTCAGAGACTACTCAGAAAAGCTTGAGAAAGATGCTGTTTAAACTTCAAAACTGAGCAACCCCGCTACAAAAGGTAGACCACCTCAAAATCCTGGTAATGTGAGTGGAAGCCAAGGTACGACAAAAGATTCAACTGTTAAATCTAGGGCACGAGCACCACTAAGGACATATGCTATTCGTGCACGTGAGGATGCCTCTGCACCCGACGTTATTACTAGTACTTTTTCTCTTTTTGATACTGATTAAACTACTTTAATTGATCCTGGTTCTACCCATTCATACATCTGTATGAATTTAGTGTCTATTAAAAATTTACCTGTCAAGTCCATTGAATTGTGGTTAAAGTATCAAACCCCTTAGGCCAATATGTGATGGTGGATAAAATTTGTAAGAATTGTCCTTTAGTGATATGGGGTTACTGTTTTTTGGCTGATTTGATGTTATTACCGTTTGATGAATTTGATGTAATTCTAGATGTGGATTGGTTAACTCAGCATGATGACGTGGTAAATTGTAAACAAAAGTATATCGTATTGAAATGTCTGAATAGTGAAATGCTCTATATTGAATCTGATAAAGTGGACGGATTGTCTAATGTAATATCAACCATGTCAGCACAGAAATATGTCAGAAAAGGGTGTGATGCTTATCTTGCTTATGTGTTGGATACTAAAGTATTTGAGTCAAAGATTAAGTCAGTGCCAATAGTTTGTGAGTATCCTGATGTGTTTCCAGAGGAATTACCCGGGTTACTGCCTGTCAGAGAAGTTGAATTTTCTATAGATCTTATTCCTGGGACAACACCGATATATATAGCATCGTATCGAATGGCCCTACAGAATTAAAAGAGTTAAAAGCATAGTTGCAAGAACTAATTGACAGAGGTTTTACTCGACCTAGTTCTTTACCATGGGGTGCACAGATTTTATTTGTTAAGAAGAAAGATAGATCGTTGAGATTATGTATTGACTACCGTCAACTCAACAAAGTCACAATCAAGAATAGGTATCCGCTTTCCCATATTGATGACCTGTTTGATCAGTTGAAAGGTGCTACTGTGTTTTCAAAGATTAATCTCCGTTCTGGTTATTATCAGTTACAAGTGAAAGACTCGGATATTCCAGAAACAACCTTCAGAACCAGGTACGGGCATTATGAATTCTTTGTAATGCCGTTTGGTTTAACTAATGCACCCGCGGTATTTATGAATTTAATGAATAGACTATTCTGGTATATTTCCGAGATGAAAATGAGCATGCTGATCATTTGAGAATTGTTTTACAAACTCTGCGTGAAAAATAATTGTATGCTAAATTTAGCAAGTGTGAATTCTGGCTTTGAGAAGTTGGTTTTCTTGGACATATAGTATCTGCTGAAGGCATCACGGTGGATTCGAATAAATTTCAACAATTGTTAATTGGAAACCACTGAAAAATGTGTTTAAGGTCAGAAGTTTTCTGGGATTAGCTGGTTACTATCGAAGATTTGTACAAGGGTTTTCAATATAAAAGATGTGAAATTTGAATGGACCGATAAATGCCAGCAAAACTTTGATCGGTTGAAAGCCTTGTTGATTGTAGCACCAGTTCTAGTTCAGCCTGAATCGGGTAAAGAATTTGTGATTTACAGTGATACATCATTGAATGGTTTAGGCTGTATTTTGATGCAAAAGGTAAAGTAATAGCCTATGCTTCTAGACAACTTAAACCACATGAAAAGAATTACCCGATACATGATCTAGAACTAGAACAAGCAACTATTGTCTTTGCATTGAAAATCTGGTGACACTATCTGTTTGGTGAAAAACATCATATATTCACTAATCATAAAAGCTTAAAGTACTTGATGTTGCAAAAAGATTTGAATTTGAGACAACGCAGGTGACTTGAACTGCTAAAAGACTATGATTTGGTTATTGATTATCATCTAGGAAAAGCAAATGTAGTTGTAGATGCTCTGAGTAGAAAGTCTCTGTTTCCTTTATGAGCAATGAATACCCGATTGTCACTATTTGATGATGGTTCGATCTTAGCTGAGTTAAAAGCTAAGCCGATATTTCTACAGCAGATCTGCAAAGTTCAGAAGAGTGGTAATGATTTACAAGCTAAATTGGTACAGTGTGAATTGACTTCTGATTCAGAATTTCAGATTGGACCTGATGAATGTTTGTTATTTAGAGGCAGAGTTTGTGTTCCAAAGAATTCAAAGTTTGTACATAAGATTTTATACAAAGCTCATAATGGTTTTATGTTTGTTCATCTAGGGATTAATAAAATGTATAATGATTTGAAAAAGATGTACTGGTGGCCGGGAATGAAATGTGATATCTCTGAACTCGTATTTAAATGTTTGATATGTTAGCAAGTTAAAGCTGAACAGCAGGATCACAGCCATATCGGGAACCCTAATGACATTTCATTTGCATCCTTCGAATTTCTAAGGTTCAAACGGGACTCGATAATTGTCGGATATGTGATCATAATTACACACGACAATTTTACAAATCACATACAACAACATTCAATTTAAAACATTTAAATATACAAATTAGTTACACGAACTTACCTCAATAAGTTTTCGTAGATATGAAGGCTACTAGTTCGATACTTTTTCTTTGCCTCGATCTAACTCTGTATTAAATCTATTCGGATCTATACAAATGAATTTAACTCAATTTAATATAATTTATATTCAATTTAATCCAACACACATCTTTAGAATAATTACTATTTTGCCCCTATACTTTAATTAATTACAATTTAGTTCCTAAGCTATAAAAATGAAATTCATACAATTTAATCCTTATTCAAGCCTAGCTAATTTTCATACATATCAATAGCAGCCCATGTTTTTCACAAAATTTAGATTTTTTTCATAAATTTTTCATCTTTTCAATTTAGTCCCTAATTGATAATTTCATCAAAATTCTCTTCACAAAAGTTGTTTATCTAACAACAATCTTTCATTTTCTATCATAAAACTTCAAAATTCAACTATACTCATCCATGATGAAACCCTAATTGTAACAGTCCGATTTTAGCTAAATCGAAACAGTGGTTTCGAAATCACAAATCTGATGTTATAAAATTATTTTAACATTATTTTGGTGTTTACAGTATGTTATTTGATATGTATAAAAATTTCGTGAGCTAATTTATCGTTTAATAGCTCAATTTGAGAAAAAGGACTTAATCGCGTAAAACAGAAAAGTTGCATTCTATTTGTTAACGGGGTTTAAATGCTACGAGATATTAAATTAAAGGTCCTTATTATAAAATTAGGCCATGGATAATGAGGATGGACATGTATGGACATATATTAAGCATGTTTTGATGTATTAATAAAGTTTAAAATAGTAAAATATAAAATAAGTAAAGATTAAATAAAACAAACCAAATTTCCTTCTTAATTATCATCTTCTTCACCGATTCATAAAATAAGAAAATCCATTAACAAGCTTTGAAGGTTCAGCTCTTGCATGTTTTAATAGTAAGTTCGTTTTTACTCTGTTTTTATTGATTTCTACGCTTTTGTGATTGTTGCTTTGTAACCTAGCTAGCCGCTCCTTTAATTTTAAATTTGTTAAAGATTTTGAGAGTTGCCATTGTTGAATCTATGTGTTCTTTGATGTTTAATGTTGAAATATGAAAGCTTGATGATAGTTTTACATGTTTTATAAAGTGATTTTTGACAAAAATGTCAAAAAAGGGATTAAATTGTGAAATGTGTAAATTGAGGGGTTGAAATGTGAAATAAATGGAAGTTATGGGCTGCTATGGGCCTAAATGTAAATCAGTTAAGCTTGGATTTAAAGAAATTATATGAATTTTGTGTATTTGTGAAATAGGGATTAAATTGATTAAATGTGAAAGTTTAGGGGCTAATGTGTAAAAATGCCCAAATGTATATGAATGAATATATGATTAAATGAGTTAATTTTGAATACATATAGATCAACAAAGAAAGAATTCAGATTTAGATCGGGGGAAAAGCAAGGTTATCGAGTAATCGATCCGATTCGTCAATTCCGAATACGAGGTAAGTTCGTATGTGGTAATTTCATTATAAAAGTATGTTAAATGCTTTGATATTGTATAAACTATGATTATGAGATTATGAATTATGTTTGAATTGTGAATACGATTTAACGGACATGTTCGACGATGAAATCGTCAAGTGTAAATTCCCGGTTAAACCTTAGGAATAGTTTAGGATGCTAGTGACATGTCATTAGGTTATGAGTTGGCTTTGGGCCATGATATCGGCACTTCAAGTGCGAGTGATACCTTGATTTGTCTACGGGCCATGGTATAGGTACTTATCGATAAAGATATTTGAGTTTTTGACTTCTATTCCGAATGGTTCAACGGGCAAACGAATGATATGGTTGAGAAAGAGGTTAGTACGAGATGATAAAGGTGCGTATAGAACCTATTTGAATATTAAATAGAGAAAGTTCGATGAAATGGTATTGATCATGTTTTGAGACATGAGAAAGGTTTTTATTATTGTGTTTACAATTTTAATATGTGTAATTGATTGAATTATATTTATTTGATGTATTAAATTACTCACTTACGAGCTTACTAAGCTATGAAGCTTAATCTTTATGTTATTTTTCTATGTTTTATAGTCTATCAAAGCTAGCTCGGATTCGGGAGTCGTTGGGAACATCATCATACTATCAAACACCTAAGTTCGTACTTTTGAGTTATGTATATATGGTATATGGCATGTATAGACTAGTTGTAGTACTTTGGTTGTGAATATAGCCATGAGAGTTGGCTTGTAAACGAATATGTTTGCTTTGTATATATAGCCATGAATGATGGCTTATTTTGGTATGTTTTGATATAAATGTGGCTAAGGTATTATAGTTGTTCAAATGGTTATATTTAGAGTTTGGGTAAATGATGGTGTAATTGAAGTTGATAATTTGAGAAGTCATGTGCTTGTGAATGAATGCTTGATAATATAAGTTTTGAATAGGTATTTGGAATTGACTTGAGTATTGAATTTGATTGAATTGGATATTATATAAATGATGCATTTGAATGATGATTTTGGCTGCCCATTGTATGATGAAATGGTACCATTTTGGTTGTTAAGTGTGCATGAAAAAAAGGATGGCAAATTAACCTTGCAAATGGCCTATTTTTTGTTCACACGAGCAGAGACACGGGCGTGTGTCTCAGCCGTGTGCGACACACAATCATGCTACACGGCCGTGTGTCCCCTAGTGTTGATATTGAATTGAAGTCAGTATGCTCTACACGGTCTCAGACACGGGCGTGTGACTGGCCGTGTGGTATAAATCAGTATACCTCCTAAATGGCACACGGCCTATTTACAAGAACTATTTACACGAACGTGTGACTCTTATATGTTTGAAAATTTTCTAAGTTTACCGAAATTTTCGTATGTCATCGGTTTAGCCTCGAACCATTTCTAAAGTAGGTTTAAGGCCCCGTAGGCTCTTTTAAGGGACAATATGATTGTATTGAATGGTGTATGAGAATGAATGTTATATGTCATGTATTGATCGATAATACCTTGTAACCCTATTTCGGTGATGGGTATGGGTTAGAGGTGTTACACTAATACTTTAACAATTTTGTAAATTAATCCCAGAGATAGCTAGATTAAGCTATTACGATCTCGGAAACATAAAAATCATTAAAAACGGGACAAGAATACTTACCCAAATGAGCAAAATAAGCTTGCTAAAACTCAAGCTTCCATGGCTAGGGTTTCCATGTTTTTTGAGGAACGATGAAAAAATATATTTTTTCTTTTATTTAATATTACTTTAAATTTTTAATTTCCAAAATTAACATTAATAATTCATCCAATTTCCAATGATGAATAATCATTCTTATCCACTAACTACTCTAAATGTCTATTTGCTATATAAGGACCTCCAATTTTAAATTTCATAGCTAATTGATAACTTTAGCTACTAGAATTCAACTTTTGCACTTTATACAATCTGGTCCTTTTTATCAAGCTAGGCTTGTAAGTGGTAAAATTTCTTAATGAAATTTTCATACGATATTTCTATCATATGGTAGACCATAAAATAATATTAAAATAAATTTTCTTCCGACCTCGGATATGTGGTCTCAAAACCACTGTTCCGATTTCACTGAAAACAGGCTGTTACAATTATAATTATGATTTATAAATTTATTTAAACATCGTATATTTCCTAATTAATATCTAAATCATAATAAAAGCAAGAATTATAATAATTTATCATAGCTTTTACGAAAATTAAGTCTAAAAATATTAAAAGAATAAAACTTTAAAAATAATAAATTTTATAAAAAGGATAATTTAGTAAAATATGCATATAAGTAATCTTATACTCTGTTAACAAACACTTGAACCTTATATTCCAACGAAATAAACCAAATAGGGTAATATTGCGTATCGAAAATTCCACCCCCATAATCCTATTTAGGGCTGAGTATTCGATTGAGTCGAGTCGAATCGAGTAAAAGAATTTCGAGTCAAGTCGAGTCGAGTTGACGAATCCTATTATTTATACTCAATGTTGCGTTTACATTTACCAATTATTTAACTAGTAGGCGAAGTAAAAGATGGTTTTTTTTGAAAAAGTACAAGATTATTTAACTACATAAACAATATAATGGTTTTACCTTTTAACTTAATAGGTAAACATTTATCAAAACGAGGTAGTTTTATCTTTTACCTTAATGTTTTGACTTTTAAGTTTAGAAAAGGTAAATATTTATCAAAACAATGTAGTTTTGCTTTTTCTTATTCAAATTTTCGGATAACTCGAATTGCATAATTCATATTCGAGTTAAACCGAAAATTTTAATTTTTTATTCGAGTTGACCTGAATAACTCAAATAACTAAAATAACTTGAACTATTTAATTCAAAATTTAAATTTTTTATTGATTTTTTCGAACCGAATCTAATTTTACTCACCCCTAATCTTAATACAAAACTAAATCTTACATCCCTAAAACCAAATGCACCTTGAACGTAGTTATCTTTAACTTTTATCACTACAGTATAATAGTTTAACTTGAAAAAAAAATTATCAAGATAATATCACATAAAAAAACTATTAAATAAAATAATAATTATGGTAAAGGACATTTAACTCCTGTAAAATACACTTACCCCTATGGCTTCAAGAAATTCCACTTGCCCCTCAAGTTTGAAGAAAATACCATAAACGCACTTGAGATTTATTTACTAGGTAAATTTTAAATAAAAATATTATTATGGCTTGGTGTAAATCATGCGTGGGTTCTTAATCTATACTTATTCTAGTTTAAACCCCACAATATGTAGATTATGTATCGATTTATTTTGGTACAAGACTGGATATATCCAATTACCAATTTAATTGTATTTTTTAATGATTAATTTTAATTATAGTTATCAAGATGTATTCTTTATAATTGTAATTATTATTGTGAGTTTACTTTCAAAAAATAAATTACATATATTGATTAAAAACACATTTTTCGATATTAGTAAATAATGTAGTTTATAATTTAATTTAATAATAAATAAATTTTATTATTTTTAGTTAAAAATTATTCAATAGAAAAATTAAATATAACAAAAAAAAAACAAAATTTATTTAATAAAGGTAAAGTTGTTATTTTTTAAAATTCCATTTAAGAAATAAATCTTACGAGGTGTAGTGAATATTCCATCTAAAGTAACACATTTATTGCCAAAAAAAGTTTTAATAAATAAATTTGGCACTGAAATTTGAGAAATGGGGGACTTCGAATTTGATTGTTGACGAAGATGAATAATGACGATGACGATGATGACGATGGTGGAAGTGTGAGGGATCCACTCAACTGCAATAAACACGTGCCACTGTCCCGTTCGCTGACGTGGCTAAATACCACACGTAGAGGAGTCGAATTGCACCATCAATCGCGTTGACCCCTTTGATCACCGACAAGAGCTGGCCGGCTGGTCACTGTTACTCTAACCGCTTACATCACATTAGGTGTGAGTGTGTTTTTCTTTATTTTGAAATACCATGATTCAATCTTTGTTTAATTTTCTTTAAATCTCATATTTTATAATATTTAAATAATAAAATATTTCCTAATAATTATTAAACCATTTTCTGTCATACCGTAATTAATAATCTTTTAATTTTTTAATAGTCAATAAATGATAGTAATTCATAGACATTATATTTTATTGAATTATATAAGCACAGATAGTCTAGGGTTTTATTTTAATGGGTGAAATCTCTAAATCCAAATGATTTTTTTAACATAAAATAATATCAATTCTTTTCAGATTTTTTTATTAAATAAATTAATTTAATGTTTTTTAAAAAAAACATGAATGATTTAACTGTAAAAAGATTAAAAAAATATACTATATAAAATTAAATATTTATTTCTAATATGCAAAAAGGAATAACTAATACTATACTACAAGTTTCATAAATATCATTATAATTCCAAAAATTAAATTAAAAAAAACTTGGCCTTAGTCATATTTCTCAATACTAGACATCCTAAATTGCACACTCTGCTTTTCCATAAGATCGAACTCATCAATGATAAAATCTGTTCAAAATTCTTGAGCTATCTCTTTTTCGATGTATACCACCAAGTAAGTTGAAAGAAAATCATATTTTATTCTATTGTGTAGTTTTATATTCACAATTTTCAAGGTTGAAAATGCTCGTTCAATTGTTGTAGTAGACATGGGAAGAGTTAGCACAAGACGAATAATTCTATCAAGAAGAGGATAGATACTTGACTTATTTGTCTTAACTAGCAATTGACACAACTCGACAACAGTAAAAGCTTTCTGCAATTACGTGCTTTGATAAGCATTAAGTTGAAAATGCTCCAATAGAATCTTCATGTGTAGCTTTTCTTGCTTTGTAAAATCGTCTGGATAAAAATCATTCATAACCTTACAGATATCTTCTACATAAAAAGCTTTGTAATTATTGTGTAGATTCAAAGCAGAGCTAATAACAAGTAACTCCACTATCTCATCATTAAAGCGAGATTTCCATTTTTGTTAGCAATGAATCCATACTAGCAATGAATATATCAAATCAATAGTGATGCTAAATTGTGAGGTTATCTCTCTAGATGCGAGACTGACCTCGACCAACTTTGCACGGAGCATTTAAATTGGGGATTCCTATATCATGATCTTTATAAAATAACTTCACTTTCTCAAATAAAGGATCCCACCCATGTTCTTTGAATTTTTAGAGAAGCGTTTTAGTTGATGACACCAACTGCACCGTGTTTAGTATATCCTACAATTTATACTGCAATGCTTAACAGAGATCATCATTGATTCCAAGCATCTCAATCATGATATGCAAGATGAAAACAAATTCAATGGATGTCATTGAATCATATATTCCATCAGTTTTACTCCTTTGAGTAAGGTTGCTGGACTTGATGATATCTTGTAATATAACGCAGACAGAATCAAGCATCCTTATCAAGCTATTGAGAGAAGTTAAATGAGATCCCTATCGAGTATCGCCTGGATGTTGGAGGGTACCGACTTGATTTTTCCCATTGCCAGTTTCAAGCTCACAATTTTCAATCAACTCTGTGATACGAAATGCCTCAATGTCTCTTAATTGATCATGTCACTTGCTTGAAGAAGCAACCAAATTGATTATACCAATCAACTATGAAAAAAATTGACAAATAGGAATAACCTCTTTGGATACAACACTAGGGTTAATTGGAGACGATAAGCGAGACAGTGAACATAGTATGCAAATCAACACTTTTTAGTAAATAACACTTGCAAGTCGTTCCATTCGTTGTGCATATTACTTGCACCATCATGTCCTTGACCACGAATATCATCCACATTAAGTAAATGACGTAAAAGAACTTCACATATTGCCTTCTTTAAAGCTAATGATGTTGTGTCCTTCACATGAATCAAATCAAAGAATCGTTCACATATAAAACCTTCTTTATAAAAAAACTGCAATATAACTGTCGTTTGCTCTTTCTTTTGTTCATCATGAGCTTCATATACTATAATGCAAAACTTTGAATCTTCAGTCTCTTCTCGAATGAATCCCTGAATTTTACTCATCAAAATAGAACGAATGTTCTTCTAAATAGTCAAACTAACATACTGTGCATTTTGAAGGGCATTTTCTGAGACAATTGCCTCCATATCTTCATTATAAGAAGCCAAGAGTTTTATTAGTTCAAGAAAGTTATCTTGATTTCTTAAATCTCATGCTTCATCGCGTCCCCTAAAGGCACAATCTTGAAATACAAGCCACTCGACAACATCTATTGACACCTCGAGCTATAGTCAATTTCTTACAACTTGTTCATAATTTTGTTTCTCGTTAATCCTCTCAATATTTTCCAAGGAATTCTAAAGATTGAGATAATTTTTCATTGCATTATTATGTAAAGAATTTGCATCCTTACCCACATGAGTAATGTAATAAAATGACATTTAGATCCTCCATTTACCTTTTTCCATGATTGAAATCCTTGGCTTGTAAAGTATTTCCATGACATTCAAATGGCTTATTGAAGAGAAAACAATGAAGGCAATATGTGACATTCATACTTGGTGAAAACTCGAGCCAATTTGGGAATAACCTGTACCCAGATGAGAGAAATTGACGTCCATTCTTGTCAATATACTAAGGAGATGTTGGAGTCTCACTTGGAGGAATTGGTTGATATGACTCAAACTTAATGTAAGCTCAATGGACTTCGTCCTGCTGATTTGGAGGGTGATCTCAAATAGATTTTTTAAGCTTTGGATCATGCTCTAAAAAGAAGCATCAAACTCCTTTGTTTCAACTCTCGACACATTAAAAGGACATTCAAAAATTTGAGAAGACACAATATCTCGTTCAGGAGCTTGGAAAAACTCGATATCTCGTTCAGGGTCTTGGAATTGGGAAGACACAATATCACGTTCAGGAGCTTGAAAAGATCCAATATTTGAGTTTTCTCCACTAATAATAGAAGGTCGAGGAATCAATTGATCATTATTACTTTCTAACACTTTTTTCTTAAAAAAAGATTCGATCTTTTTGTTGACCATAATTTAATTGAAAAACCTGAAGACTATAATAATATATTAAACAACATATTAGAAAAAAAATAACAAGCCAAATAAATAAAGAACATAATTTATGCAAAAATGTTTATCGAAAGGTCTTTTGCGTAAAGAGATGAGAGGAAGACAATTTGTATTTTTTTACTCTGTGCTCTCAGTCTCAATATCAAATGCCTTTCTTTTTTTCTTGGTAGTGCCGATACTTTACTAGAGAAAGATAATTCCTTAGCAAGACATACATATCAAAATACAAGAAAATCACTAACCTAATATGTATGGGTATAGGCCAAATCAATTAATTTTGGAATTTGGCTTTAAAGTCCATATTGAGCCTCTAAGTTTAGTCTTTCAAGGCCTATCATATATTAATATTTTATTATTATTAAAGTTATATAATTAAAAACTGAAAAATATTTTGTTAATATAAAGTATAACCTTATAGCTTAATGGGGCAAATTATATAAAATACAATTTTGCAACAGGGAGTGAATGTTATACAATGTAGACACTGAATCTAAAACACATGATAATTTATATATAAAATTCAAAAATCTAAAAATTCTGTCACCCTCTACGTCCCCTAGATCCATCCCTGTGTATAAATGTATTGTTTACAAAACTTTATAAATTAAATAGAAATTTATTATATAAATAAAATTTGATATTTATAATCAAAATAATATAATTTATTCTTACTTCCCAATTAATAAAAAAATAATAATTTAAATATAAAACAATTCAATATTATGTTTAATCTTTTTTGTGTGTTATGATATAAATACATTTACTTAACATAAGAGCTTTAAAGAAAATCAGAATTCTTGATAATATTTTTATCAAAATAAATTTAGTTAATAAAATATTTTAGTAAAATTATAATTCTTATTTTATAAATATGGTAAATCTTTATAATAATAACATACACTTAAAATTACAAAATCAATTATATAATAAAAATATATTCATCACTTCATAAATTTCTTCATACTCATGCATATATATATTATAGATAGATAGAGATTATAGATAATATATATATATATATATTTATTTTGTTAATATTTTCAACCTAAACAAGTTATTATACTTTTATTCTTTTTTGTATAGTTGAGAGCTGAACTCAAGCTAACTCAGAAGAAGGCGAATCATTGACCAATGATTATAACTTGGGGTTCATCTTATTTTATCTTTAATGTTTGTTTATTAAGTATGCTTAGAAAGTATAACAAGATTTCAATATAATTATTTGTAATTACGAATAATAAAGTATTTGGATAACTATTATAATTAGTGAATCTAATTAGACTTGAGTAATTAAAACATCCTGTAATTAATGACGACTTTCAATTAAATTTTATTTTGAAATGTAATTACTTTATGAGATAGAGACATCTAAAAAAGTTAAATTTATTTAAGAAAAAGATTAATTTAATGTAATTTGACATATGAATGAATTAGTAAATTTTATTTTATCAAAATTTTGGGCACTTTAGTTTTAAACAAGAGATTTTTATATTCGGGCACTTCTAATTCTAGTTCTAAATTAATTTTTTTTAAATATAATTATTACATATATTAATATTAACATATAAATAAAAATTAATATTTTAATATTTTCTAAATATTAAATTAGAATGATCTTAATTAAGATTTAAATATAAAAATTTTTAGAAATCAAATTACAACTTGATATATCTGATCTTATAAACTTATTTACTTATATCAACTTGTGAATGATGATTAAACATGTATTTGATATTAATGGATAAAAAGTAATAGAGTGAAGCCAAACCGGTCTTGCTCACCGTCTTTTCGTCTCCTTTTTCGATCTCTTCCTCTTCACAGTGGCTCTTCTCTGTCCAAGCGTTTCTACCACTATTTGTTTAGGTGGACTTTTCTAGTTATTGTCACTTCCCTTGTGACTATGGTTGCCATAGGCCTAGGCAAGGGAAAACTAGAGCTCTAGTGGTTTCCTCTCCTTAAAGAATTTTTATAACCTTCTGTCTTTTTTTAACATTAATTAATATCATTATAGGTTCTTATCATATCTGTTCTTTATAATATAATGCCTAGAATTACCCATAGCCTCTCCCAAACCCTTAAAGAGAAGGATAATATACTTCAGTGCACTCGAATCCACTTTCTCCTGCACTAACAACAATGTCGATGCCAATCAAGCTAAGACTTAATCGGCTACAACCTTCTGTTTTGTATGAAGCTTTATTATGAACTGGAAAAAAAATGTAATGCCCTGACTTTTTTTTTATTGTGATAAGTATGTGACACAAATGTGTATCTGCTTTAGTGGTTAAGTGTTCTAGGTGTATGTGATAGGTCTCAAGTTCAAGCCCTAACTTTAGCAAATTTTGTTATTTTTGGATCCAAGCCCTACCTTTGTTCTGTGGGCTTATATTAATTTTCTGTAAAACCATATTAGAATGAGTCTGCTGGTTCGAGTGGTAAGGGAGTTAGTGTGTTGGAGGTCCTATGTTTAAAACTTTGCATGAGCGTAATGTTAATCTTTTTGCTCGATTTCCTGATAGAGTCTTGATTGAGTTGGATTCTGAGAAGTTGGATGTTAAAGAGTTAGTGGGGGGAGTAAAATAAGGGATTCATCTAATCTTTTATTTTATTTTTTTCTCTCTTCTCTCTTTCCCCAAAATTTCAGACGTTAGTTTTTTTTTCTCTTCCATTTTTTCCTTTTCTTTTTCCTCCTTCAATTCTATTTATTTGCATCGTAATCCTTTTTCTCTGTATTTCGGTGTTTTCACACTATTTTGGTAAGTGGGATTTTAGTTCTATAACTTAGTATTTCAACTCGTTGGTTAGGGCTTAATTGTTTGTGTTGGCATTTTGGTATGAAAGTTAAGGGACTATTTTTTGTGCTTATTTGTGATATAGGAGAAGGTGGTGAGCGGTGAAGTTTTGTTTCAATAGCCTAAATCGCGCTAGGGTCTGTTTGGGTCATCAGTAAGTTTTGTGCGTTAACTTGGGATTTTGTATCTTTTCGTAATTGATTGCTAATTGGGCATCTGAACACTATATTTTAGGTTTTAAAGGTTTTAAGAGTGGTTTCGCACCATAATCGTACCATGTGGGTACCCAAAACGCATAAAAACGAACTTTAGCAAAAACCGAAAAACCTTGCTGTCGATGCCACACGGGCGGTGGTCACCCGTGTTGTAACACCTCTCACCCATTTTCAACACCGGAATAAGGTTACAGAGCATTACATGACTTACAACACATTTAAACATACTTTTCCCATACATTTAATCAATACATACAATCATCATTCAATCTCAATCAATTTGTCCCTAATACAAGCCTACGAAGCCCTAAACATGCATTGGGAATGGTTCGAGACTAAACTGATAACTTAAGAAATTTTCACGTAACTTTGAAAAATTTTCTCAAAACAGGGGACACACGCCCATATGGTCAGGTCGTGTGTCTCACATGGCTAACAGACACGCCCGTGTCATAGACCATGTGGACATTCAAAATGGGAGCACATAGCTGTGTCCCAGCTCGTGTCCAACCCAGTGTAACTCTCTGACTTGGGTCACACAGCCAATACATACGCCCGTGTGCCTTAAAAATGGCTATACAGGCCCGTGTGCTAGGCCGTGTGCTAGGTCATGCCAAACCTGTAGGGTATACTGACTTAAGCCACACTGCCAAGTCACATGCCCATGTGTGAGGCCGTGTAGAGCATACTGACTTGATTTTAATTTCAACACTAGGGGACACACGGCCATGTAACATAACTGTGTGTCACACACGGCCGAGACATACGCCCGCGTGGACAAAAATAGGCTATTTACCAAGCCATTTTGCCATCCTAGATTGTACACACCTACACAATCCAATTGGTACACATTCATAGCATATATAGATATCCAAATCAACCACAACTAAGACTAAAATGTACCATTTCAATATTAACAACTAATATACTTTTAGCACCATACTTTCCCTACTCAAATCATGCCAATTCACATTTCCAAAGCATTCATATATATACCATATCAACTAAGCATTTCTTAGCCTAAAATCACAAGCACAAACATTCTCAAATTTTCAACCTTTAGCTGCAATGAAAGTTGCATTCAACAAGCTATTCCCTATCAAACATGAACCACATCACTAAGAGGCATTAATGCTTATATATATACATCACATAATTGCCAAAATAAGCCAACTTACATGGCTAACATAAAACCAAACACTTAATATATACAAGCCAACACAAATGGCCAAAATCATGCTACAAATACCAAAATGACTAAGTCCCTATACATGTCATATACTTAAAATACAAAGTTCATAGTTACTAAGAGATAGGTAGATAGTGTCATGCGATCTCCGACGATCCCCGAGTCCGTGCTAGCTTTGAAAATTAAAAAACACAGAGAAATACACAAAGTAAGCTTTAAATCTTAGTAAGCTCGTATGAAATAAACTTAATGCAATCACATAAATATAATTCAATAATTTGAATTCGCCAATATAAAGCTTACATTAGCTACCAAACCTTTCAAATTCTCAATTGTGAGATTATATACTACCTTCACAAGTTTCTTCGATTTGAAACTTATATAAATCATGTACGTACCTGTATCATTTAACATCAATCTCATACTCATCCACCTCTTTCGTATACCCGTTGAACCATTCGGAATAGAAGTTGGATACTCAAGGTTTTCACACGATAAGTACCTATATCATGGCTCGAAGCCAAATCAAGGTAACTTATCTCCGAAGTACTAATATCATGGCCCGAAGCCAAATCAGCCGATATGTATAGCCCGAAGCCAAATCGGTAAACTCGCACCTGAAGTGCTATATCATGGCCCGAAGCCAACTCAGTGTATTACCTAATGACATGTCACTAGCATCCTAAACTATTCCTAAGGTTCAACCAGGGTTTCGAATGTCGAATCATCCTCGAATCACTATCTTTCATATCCACGGTCTCGTATTCGTAATTTATGCAATATCAAAGCATATGAAATACATTTTTATTGAAATTTATCACATACGAACTTACCTCGAATGTGTAAACAATGAAATAAGTCGATTAATTGAGTACTTTATCTTTTCCCTGATCCAATTCCAAATTTCATTTTTCTTGATCTATATAATATCAAATTCAACTCATTTAATAATCTATTTATTCAATTCAATCCAAAATATTTTACACATTAGCCCTTAAACTTTCACATTTTTACAATATAGTCCTTATCACACAAAATTACAAATTCATGTAAATTTCAAAAACACCCATGCTTAGCTGAATTACCATTATACCCCTAGTAGCTCATATTTTTTTATTTATTTCACATTTTAACCACAAAGTTTCAACATTTCTCAATTTAATCCCTATTTTACGTTTTCACTAAAAATCACTTAACAAAACTTGTATATCTATTAACAAACATTCATAATCTATCAAGCAACTTCAAAATACATATGTATTCATCAATTGTATCATACATTTTTTAATAGTTTTGCAAAATAGTTCATGGGCTAGCTAGTACTAGTTGCAACGATCACAAAAACATAAAAATCATTAAAAACGGGACAAAAATCGTACCTTAATAGACAATGAAAGCTTGGCCAATTGAAAAGCCCTAACAATGGCTTCCAAGCTTGTAAAATTTGTCTAAGGTTGATAATAATGGAATAGGTTTTTGTTTTGTTTTATTTAATTAACTTTATTTCATAAATTACTAAATTAACCATGGTTTAAAGAATTAAAATTCACTTGTTTTATGTCCATAAATGTCCATTACCTATATTAATGGTCTAATTACAACATAAGTACCTTAAATTTAAGGTTCCATAGCTATTAGATACCTTTAGCTAATAGAACTCCACTTTTACTTTTTACGCGATTTAGTCCTTTTTATCAAATTGACCAACCAAACAATAAAATTTCTTAACGAAATTTTCACACAATCACACTATCATGTTGTAGACTTCAAAATAATAATAAAATAATAATTTCAACTTTATATTTGTGGTCCCAAAACCACTGTTCTGATTTAACTAAAAACAGGTTGTTACACGTGTGATAGGCTATGTGCGAGGACACGGCCGTGTGGTCGACGAAGGCATAGCTGTGTGCAGCACACCATTGTGTGGTGGCTCAAGTGTGGCCTTGTGGGCCACACGGGCTTGGCCAATTTGGGCGTATGGGCCAAAACGAGCATTCCACACGAGTGTGTGGGTTTTTGGGCCAGGTAGTGTGGGCCACACGGGTAAGGCCAACCTGGGCGTGTGAGCCCAAAATTTTAAAATTTTCCTTAGGGTCACATGAGTCGTCCCAATCGACTATGGGTCTACTGTAGAGTCGGTAAGGACTAACGAAACCCTAAAACTATGTAACCTGATCATTTGAAACACTGTTATGAGTATGATTATACATGTGTGATTACTATGTTAATTTCACATATGATATCTGTATATATAAGAATGTTTTAATTTTTTTTAATTTTTATATGTATTCTGTATCTGTTTTGTATATGATTGATGGGTGGGATGTGTATTTGTGGAGGAAGTGTATTGTACGACGTTCACCGCCTAATTTTCTGGCAGCTAGGCTGCACTATATCTGACATGTATCGTATTGGCACAACATGGTGTATAGGGATGGGTGGGTGTTTTAAACCCTACATGGTGTGATGGGATGGCCGGAGATGGTGTGTAAAGGATGGGGGTAAGATTCCGGTTTTTCTGATCTGTATATTTGTATCTGAAATGGACATGAGTCAGTATCTGTATTTGGATCTGAATCTAATTATGTATTTGATGTTGTATGATTACATGTCTAAATCTGTTGGGTTGCATATTGAGTTTACATAAACTCACCCCTGTTGTTTGTTTCTGTTCAGGTAATCCACAGACTTAGGCGGATCGGTGCGGCGGTGACCACATTATCGTAAAACTAGTAAAACTTAGTATTTTTTTGGTTATTTTAAAATTTGGACTATTTTGAGAGTTGTATTTTTTTAGGACTCTCTGAACTATTGGTTTTTAACTTGATTTTGGATTTAGTTGCTCGAAATTTTGCATGCTTGATAAAATGCTTTACGAGAACGGATTTTACACCAAAACAAGGCTTTTCCTAAAATGACAAATTGAATTTCTAAAGTGTATTGGTTTGTAAAACTTCCGCTGTAATAAGTCTTGATAAATGAACTAATTAAATGATGTTTTCGATAAACTTGGGAATTATAAAATGATAATGTTTGACGAGACAACTTTGTTTTCAAAATCCATTCCATGCGACATCACCAAAATTGGCCATAACGTTTAGGCCGGGTTGAGGGTGTTACAAAAAATGCAATAATTAAAATGATAAAAGGTTGCTTTCACTAAATGCTTTATATAATTGAATTTTTCTTTTTGAAAATAAGGGTTTCAAACTTATATAAATGCAAAATTATTATTTTTAATAGTTTTTAAATATTAAATCTTTTATGGGCTGATGTTCTTTAAATGTAAGAATTTCTATAATAGAAAAATAAGTAGCAAACATGTTTCTATGTTTTCATTATTGAAACAAAATTTTATTTTTATTTATAAATGTATTTTCCAATTCTCAAAAAAATTAAAAATATTTTAAATGAAATTAAAAAAATAAAAATTTAAAGGCTTATTAGTAAAAAAAAAAACCTTAGTGAAAAATATAAAATCAATTAAGCCTTTAATAAAATTTAGCACCCAATTGAGCCCTTAAAGGATACAAAATTAATCAATCAAGCCCCTTCGTTAAAGTTAAACAAGTTTGACGGTTAAGTTTTGCTAACGTGGCTGAAAGACCAATTAGACAATGGCACATGGCAACCACATGTAAATCATGTTGACATGTCAAAATGCCATGTCAGCAAATATTTTTAAAAATAAAAAATCCTAAACTATTAAAAAAAATGAATATTTAAAAAATCACATCTAAGATGACCTAGACAAATTAGTTGTCTAGATTCATTCGAACTTGGGCAAATGGTTGTTCAAGTTAATCCTAGTTGTGATTTATAAATAATTAGTAAAAAATTATTTTTTGGTACAAAATTATTTAAAAATTATTAATAATTACAAGAAATTATAAAAATTTATTAAATATATTTTAAAAGTGAAAAAATATTTAATAATTATTAAAAACCATGATTGGAATGAACCTGGACAAATAATTGTCCAGATTCAAATGCATCTAGTGTCCAAGTTCATTCCAGGCGTGACTTTTAATAATTTTTAAACTTTTATTTATTGATTTTTAATAATTTTGATAAAATTTTATAACTTCTTATAAGTATTAATAATTTCTCATAAATTTCATATTGTTTTTTTTTGTTGTAATTTTATAGCAACTACTTAAAAAAATCACAAATAAAATGAATCTAGACATATAGTTGTCCAGGTTTAAATTAATCTGGACAATTTTGTGTCTTGGTTCATCCTAGAGCTAATTTTTAAAATAATTATTTTTTAAAAAAATATTAATTTTTTAGTATTTTCTAATTTTTAAAAAATATTTTCTATAGTCGATATGATGTACACATGGATACCACATGTCATCATATGATTGGCTTACCAGCCACGTCAGCAAAACTTAATAGTCAAACTCAATCAATGTTAATAGAGGAGCTTGATTGATTAATTTTTCATTCTTTAAAGGTTCAATTAGATGCTAAATTTTATCGAGCGCTTAATTAAATTTATTATTATTATTTTTGATTGAGTACTTTTTCACTAATAAGCCAAATTTAAAAGATTTAAAGTAGAACAACAAAAGAATGGCAGCATGGAATTTGATAACATTCGACAAAATACAAATATAATATGAAATTAAAATACAACAAACTCGATATGAATTATTGATTATGAAAACAATACAAATATATAATAATAATTTAAAGCCTATTATTGAAAAAATATAATGATAAAACCATAAATATTGAAGCAAAAGATACCCCTTTTTAATTATCAGAAAAGCAAATGAGAGTTGAGAAATATAAAGATTGAAAGGAACACCACACGTGCTTCAACACGCGCATGCAACAATTTAGGACCCACAAGAATGGATAGTGGGCCTATAAATTTGTGTTTGTTACGTTTTAATAGAATTATTATTAGGAGAAATTATCAAATATTTTAAAACAATTAAATATATAAATACTATAATAGAAACCCTTCTTACATTTTTTTTGATAGATAAAAGAAGGCAATATACTTCCTTAAATTAAGTTATTTGTATATATGAATCATTTTTACAAGTAATAACTTAACGTGAGGTGAAGCAGCATCCACATAAACTAAATTAACATTATTAGACAAACATATTTTAGCTAACCAATCAGTAACCTTATTACTTTTCCTATTCACGAACTGGAACCTAATTGGATACTTTCTTAATTTTCCTAACAAGATTCATTGAAGATGTACTTTTAAAACATTCTTTAATCATATCCACAGCCATCATGCAATTATAATGTAACTACTTTTTTGTACTATTTCTAATCCATGTAGAATCTCTCGCAACTCAGTAACCATAGCCGACCCCCTCTCAATAAATCTTTGAAACCCTTCAATCCAATTCCTAAACGAGTCACATAAGACTCTCCCAATCGCCGACCAATTTCCATCCCTACTAACTTTTCCATCGATGTTGACTTTGATCTATCCATGGTTGGGTGGACACCACCTCTCCATCTCAGCTTGGAGATCTTTGGAAATATTGTTCTTTAGATTTGCTTTGATGATATGTTTAGCAAAATACTTGGCTCTTCTTATCATATCTTCTACTTTGCTCTCCGATTGAAACACAATAATTTTTTATTTTTCCACAACATCCAACACAGAATCACAAAGGTGTTTTTAGACTCATGAAACCGTTCTTATATTTTTTATTTTGCTTGTAGAGTTCTGTATCAAATAATTATACTTATTATATTCATTTGTATTAATATCACAAGCAGACACCAATTGATAAGAAAGTAATTTAATATTTTAAGAATCAATAATTACTATTATAGTGATATTTTCATTTTTGATGTTTTATATAAAATATTTAAATAAAACAATTAGTATACAAAAATAATAAAAAGTATTGTTTGGAACTAATTAACAGTAACACGTAAAAATGTATGACATTAAAATGAAATGTGAATAATACAGAATTTAAACATAAAAACACATCGAATGAAGAATACTAAATAAATACAATTGTTTATCATTCCTGAATTGGTGCAAAGTTAAATTGTGATACTAAATTAACATTATTAACACACACATATATAAGTATATAACAAATATACTTATTAAAGTTTCATATATAAGCAAAAAAATTGCTTTAGTTCAAAAGGTAAATGAAAAGGTTTTTTATGCAGCGCGTTTTTTTTGTTTAAATCTTATTTTAGAAAACTTTTTATTGATTTATAAAAAAAATTATAAAATTTATTTGATGGATGATACCAACTCAATAAAAAACTTAATATTTGTAAATAACTCTTTCACCACTAAACTTATAATTCAATTGATGAATAAATATTTTATATTTTTATATAAAAATATATTCTTTCACCAACATTAATCTATATTTATATCATGTATAGAATAATATTTAATGTATGAGTGCATAACTGCATATGTTTTATGCACTACAAGTAAATAATAAATTATTAATATTTATTTATAAGTTCAGATTTTTTATTTTATTTAATGATTAACTACTCGATATATATATTCATATTCATATTTAATGTATTTTATTTTTATGTAAAATTTTATAGCTAACAGAATCGTGTTACACGTGAATCTGAAAATGTTTGTATTTTTAATTAACATAAATAGTACAACAAAAGGTTTTTTATTTAAAACACAAAAACAATGATATCGTGTCCGAAAGTATTTTGTACAAATAAAATACCAATTAATTTAAAATTAGCAGATATTACCCTCAAAATTATTTTTTAACTAAAATTATATTCTAATTAAAATGAAGCATTTTACATTTATTTTTAACTCCATCATATATATACACTCTAATATAAAATTATTAAAAAAAATATAAATGAATTAGTTACCATTATTTCTTGTAACATTTTTAGTCGTAACAAAATTGGTTAAAATAGAATAAAAATAAAACTCGTTATACTTCATTCGATGCAAGACATGGAATCATGAAAAGACACTTTAGAGACTTTTGTGGATAGCTCTTTGCTTAACTCTCGGCCTACAACACTTGATGTATCCTCTACCCAAGTGTCCGAGCAATCCTCATCCTCCAAGACACTTGCTTTTAGTGGGTGTGTGCACTCACCACTAAAGAGGAGACCATTAAGTGGAAAAATCTTATATTACCTCAATTAAAGGTGTAAGGTCTAAATTTTGCCCGGGGCCCAATAAATCAAATAAATAAATACAATGTAAGCACTAAATTTTTGTCCGACTAGAGTTTGTGTTTAATTTTCAAAATTTCAAAAAAAAAAAATTTAAAAAAAAATTGCATTTTGACCCCTAAACTTTTCCTAAATTTCATTTTGACCCTTAAACTTTCTTTAAATTTCACTTAGACCCCTAATCTTTCATTAAATTTCATTTTAATCCTAAATTTTCTAAAAATTACATTTAGCCCCAGAAGTTTTGCTGCATTTGTGATTTGGTCCTTCAGACAAGTTACGTGATTTGGGGCACCCACTTCCCAGATTTTCAGGCCATAAACATGGGTGGCTGCTCCTTCTTCACCCACTACCTGCAAACAATGAGAAAGAGGACAAAATTTGGAGCTTTTAAAAAGAAAAATTGAAGAGAAGGGAGGGGGGTTTTTATTTTCGGCAACCAAAAAGCAAAAAAAGAGAGAAAAAAAATCAAGCAGCAGCAAGCAAAAGCCCTCACCACCGTCGTTCAACCACCGCCACCGTTGTCGTCCCCTTGCCCCCACCACCTGAAAAGTCGCAAGCAACCAAAAAGAAAAGCAAAGCAAACAAAAGAGTAGCAAAAAAAAAAAACAAAATAACTTCAAAAAATCCGCCGCTCCTTCGCCGCTACCGTGCTCGCCGGCGCGCCCTTACACTCCCACCACCGTCGCACCTCCACAAATAAGCAGACAAAGACAGAAAAAAACAGCAAGCAAAAGAAGTAAAAAAGGTAACTGAAAAGAAAAAAGAAGAGAAGAAACAGAAAGATGAAAGGAAAAAGAGAGAAAAAGATAAAATAAAGAATAAATAAAACCCATTTTTTGGTAGGCCACAGCAGCCCACCACCAGTGGACCCGACCCAGCGCAGGCCCAACACCATTGACGGCCCACTAAGCCTCAATTTGCAGCAAAAAAAAGAAAAATGGCTTGTCCTCCAAGACTTTGGTCTTTTGGGTGAATTTTTTTTCTTCTTTTTTTCTTTTTAATCTATTTTATTTTGTTTAATGTATTTAAATGGTATTTTATTTAATTTAAAATAGTATGTTTAAAAATAGTTTTTCATAGATATTATTATGTCATTTTAATTACATATCTTTTTAAATAATAATAATGATAAATATTTTAATGCATAAGGCAACGAACTGATTTAGCATCGAATTATCGAATTCATCGCTATGTTGGATGAATATCGATGGCTCGTGTTAAATACGGGACGCCCTTATAAAAAATCGAAAATATTCAAAATTTCTCGTATTTCAATAAAAATCCTCTTGTTTTATTAGAATCCCGATTAAATATTAAATTGAATTAATTTAACACTAATTCGATAGTTTCATCGCCATATCGGGGTGAATATCATCGATTTGTGTTAAATACAGTATTTTTAAAGAAAAATCGTTTTTTTAAAAAAAAAATTCATGTCTTCAAAATTTCTCATGTTTCAAAAATAATAATAATAAAATTTCCCGTGTTTCGAAAAAAATACATTCGTGTTTCTTTCTAAAAAAATCGTGTTTTCAAAAATTTCCGTGTTTCAAAAATTCGTGTTTTCGTGTTTTCAAAAAAAATCTCGTGTTTCAAAAAAAAATAAAAATAATAAAAAATAAAAAAAAAATAAAAAAAATAAAAAAAATTCTTGTGAATATTTTTGGTATTATTGTGTTTTCAAAAAAATTCAGTATTCGACAAATTTAGTGTTTTCGTGTTTTCAAAAATTTTCGTGTTTTCAAAAATCTTTGTGTTTTCAAAAATTCTGGCGTTTCAAAAATTTTCGTGTTTAAAAAAAAATTTACGTGTTTTCACAAATTTTCGTGTTTCACAAATTCTCGTGTTTTCAAAAACTCCAGTGTTTCAAAGTTTCCATGTTTTCAAAAATTCTCGCGTTTAAAAAAATTCGTGTTTCAAAATATTCTCGCATTTCAATTTTTGTTTTTTAAATCGTGTTTCAAAAAATGTCGTGTTTTAAAAATTTTCGTGTTTCTAAAATTTCCCTGTTTTAAAAATTCCCGTGTTTCAAAAAAAAATGACGTGTTTTAAGAAAATTTCGTTTTTTCTAAAAATTTTCGTGTTTCTAAAATTTTCGTGTTTACAAATTCTCGTGTTTTCAAAAATTCTCGTGTTTTAAAAAAAAAACTTTCATTTTAAAAAAGAAATACTGCGCTTCAAAATTCTCGTGTTTTTTTTTAAAAAAAAGGGGTTCTCGTATTTCAATCGGATCACGACTAAATATTAAATGGAACTCGTATTTTTGAAAATTAAGACAACATGCGTTTAACGAGATACCAATTTTGGGCGTCGCGAGGGTGCTAATACCTTCCTCGCGCGTAACCGACTCCCGGACCCTAATTTTCTCTGGATTTTGACGTGGACCTAAAATTGTCTCTTTTTTTTAGAAAAGTTTAAAAAAAATTCTTCTAAAAAAGGATTTTATTTGGTGTCCGATCACACCTAAAAAAGATTGGTGGCGACTCCTCTTTTGTAAATAAAATTTGAAACTTTAATTTTTCAATAATCATTTCAACTAGCGCCTATTGCCAAATTTTTAGGTCGCTACAGCTGGCGACTCCGCTGGGGACTTTTTTTTCGAGAGTCGAGTCTAATGTTAAACGCGTGTTGTCAAAATTTTCAAAATTTCTTGTTCAAATTAACATTTAGTCGTGATCCTTAAATTTTTTGTTTTTAAAAAAAATCATGCATTTGCATCGTGTTGTACATATTCTAATTTGTTTTATCAGGTTGTTTTTCAGCTTTAAATTTTTGCGATTTTATTTTTGGTTTAGTTTTTTCTAAATAAAACGTAAAGGTTTACAAGTTTCTCCCCACACACCGTGCACTTGCATTTTTTTTTTGCATAACATGAGCTCTATACCCGGGCTTCGTCCCTGTTAAGAGAAAGTAAACGCTACGCCTTCGTGAGTTAACTCGTTCCTCCGCACAGGCTAGTGAATACTTTCGGGTTACATATGACTTATGCTTTCGTGAGTTAACTTGTCCCTCCGCATAGGCATAAGTAAATGTAATCCCTCGAATTGATCATCGTAAGCCTATGATGGGCCATGACCGAGGCTCTGTACTAATCTTAGTAGATGACAGTGCAGACGATTCGAGTACCCACCTAGAACCAAAACCGCATATAGTGAACCATACGAGCTATCCAATTAGAGCCATGCTGAACCTCTGTCCGCTTATAGTCATTAAAATAAGTACACGGGGAAAATGCCTTTTGCCTTTCATTTACGCTGTTTATGCAAAATAATTGGATTGGGTAGTTTAATTTGTTTTTCAAATTATACTTGTTGTGTTTACTAACCAAGTTTATTTGTTTTTACTTTTATTTTCATCATGCATCATAGGCATCATATTAGGAAGGTGTTGATTAAAAGTTGGTTGTCAAAAAAAACGGGTTTCTGATGGAGGAGTCAATTACACAAATAACCGAGAAGAATGCCGTGGTTCGGGACTGGTCTCTAAAAATTCAGAGAGAAAAGGGGGATAGTCTAGTGGAAGGGTGTGTCGCTAATTTGCCCGAACATATAACTGTAAATGTTCGCCAAAATAACTTTGAGGATTTGGTTCGAATTTGGAATCAGTGGGATTCAGACACTAGAGACATTTTCACTGAGAGGTATGGAGATATAGCTCACCTGATCACCATCCGTGTAGACGAACAGTTGATTCAAGCCATGGTTCGGTTCTGGGACCCAGCTTATCAGTGTTTCACCTTCAATCAAGAAGACATGACTCCAACCATAGAAGAGTATGCTGCTTTACTCCGCATCGACAATGTACAATTCGGCAAAATATATGTGAAGGAGCCTAAGCCGATGACCTTCAAGAAAAAGTTAGTGAGACAGACAGACATGACTGATGCATGGGCCGAAAAACAGATAAAGAAGAAGAATGAAACCATTTGCATTCCATGGTCCTCCCTACGAGATTTGGCTCTGAACCATCCCAACATGCTGAAAAGGGTAAATCTATTCGCTTTGGCCATTTACGGTTTGGTCATTTTCCCAAAAGTTCTCGGACATCTCGAAGTTGCAGTAGTTGATTTCTTCGAAAGGTTAAAACAAGGAATCAACCCTGTCCCGACCATCCTAGCCGAGACCTTCAGGTCCCTGAGTAGTTGTCGAAGAAAAGGGGAGGGACGATTTATCGGATGCGCACAGTTGCTCAATGTTTGGATTTTGAGTCACTTCTGGAAGGTAGAGCGCGCTCCGTTCCATATGTTTTCTAAAACATTCTCCCCGCTAGAAGCTTACCTCAATAAAGAATGGCCGAAGGAAGTCACCAAGCAACATTGGGTATCAGTTTTTCAGAATCTTCGCGCCGAGAATATAACATGGAGAGCACCCTGGATCCGTCCTTCAGTTCTGCTATACAAATGTGGAAGCCAAGATTGGGTACCTTTACTCGGGTTATGGGGAGGAGTTGGATATGCTCCGCTATTAGTCCAAAGGCAATTTTCTTCGCGACAATTTCTCCCCGCAACTGGAGGATTAGCACAGTTCGAGTTCGCTTTCGCGGGTGAAGGATATATGAAGAGAGTCCGAGACACTCCAAAGTATTGGAAGGAAATTCATTTCATGGAATTAGCTTTGTATGTTGATACCCTTACCCAAGATTATGACATATGGAGGAAACAACGGGTAAATAGTCAGCAAATCTCATCAACAAACTACACCATCCAGAATCCTTTCTCGGAGGAAACGCCGTCTGAGCTAGAAATGGCAAGACAAGAATTCGAACGAGAAAAGGCCAAGATGTCTCGGGACCTTAGTGCCCTTCAAGAAGAAAACTATCAACTGAAGATTGAAGTTCAGGTTGAAAGGTCCAGGACTGAAAAAGTACAAAGAGAAGCCGAGATTGTGAGAAACGACTTAAGGGACCTTCATTTGGAAAACAAGAAATTAAGAAACACTATAAAGAATAGCGGGTTGGGCAAGTCGACAGCAGAATGGAAGGAAGAAATCAGCAATATCAAGGGAGGAATGGAGTTTTGGAAGGGAAAAGCAAAGAAAGAAGAGGAAAAGGCTGCGCGTGCTGTGATAGAGTTAAGAAGGAAGAACGCCAAGTATGAAATAGTGACTGCAAAATTGGTGAATAGTCAGTCTGAACATCAAGAATTAAAAAGGAAAACACGAGATCTAGAAAATATGCTGCAATCTCGTCAACAACAATTAGATAACCTCTTGAAGGCTCTAGAAGAAAAGAGTGAGCAGTACGATAGGGACATTCACGCGTATGAAGGAACTCTCAAAGAAAAAGAAATGCAACTTGACTTCTTGATCAATGAAATTCGTAAAGCGGCTATACAAGTTGTTCAATTATCAGATGAAGCCGAAGTTCTCAGTTGCCAATTCCCTCCGAGCCAAAGATCGAGCATATCAGAGTTTTTAGAGCAAGTGAAGAAACAAGGCAATGTGGCTAGGAAATTTGTGTAACTGTTGGAAAAATGAGAACTTTGTGTAATAGACTATGTTGATAAATGAAATGCCTAAATATGGGGCTATCTTGAAATCAACACCAATTTCTTGCATTTCATTCATAACTGACATTCATTTGACATTCATGCATTCATTCATGCATCAATTCATTCATTGCATATCCCATACTCGTTCGCTGAGGTTAAAACATACAATTCGCAGTTGCAAGACTTCAAGACTGGAACCACGTCATCCGTATAAAACGCGCCGACAAGCTAGAGTAATGGAGAATGAATTCAATGAGAGAATTGAAAGGATGGAAAGGGCTCAAAAGGAATTACAAGAGCAACTGGCCAAATCGCAACAAGAGACGAGAGACCTAATGGTGAGATCTCGAGAGGAATCGCTCGAGCAAAGAGATCAGATGGCTAAAATGATGGAGATGATGACAACTTTGGTCAAAGGAAAGGGACCCATGCAGAACTCCGATGTTATGGAACCTCGGTCAAGAATTCACCATGATCAGGATCCATTCTATCCCCCGGGATTCACTCCACCGCCCGCATATACAATACAAAGAGGGTATATTCAAGAGGAACCCACTGGCTTGGAACATCGACCTATGCCACCTGCTCCACCCACTAATTTGGGGCAAGGAATGTTAGCATCGAACCCAGGGGCTAGTCCTGCTAATCCACTAGTTCCAGATCTGGATGACCCAACAGAGGTAGCCAAGTTGAAATTGGATAACCATGACGCAAAATATAGGAGTCTAGAGGAAAGACTCAAAGCAATAGAAGGCACTGAAGTCTTCTCAGCACTAGGTGCCAAGGAACTCAGTTTGGTACCTGATCTAATTTTGCCTCCGAAGTTCAAAGTGCCTGACTTTGAGAAGTATGATGGGACAAGGTGCCCAAAAGCACATCTCATTATGTTCTGTCGAAAGATGACCGGTTATGTGAACGAGGATAAACTACTCATACATTGCTTTCAAGATAGTCTAACAGGGTCAGCTCTTCGGTGGTACAATCAACTCAGTATAAAAAAGATTCGATCTTGGAAGGACTTGGCGTCAGCATTTTGCGAGCAGTACAAGCATGTATCGGATATGGTGCCAGACTGTATGACCTTGCAAATGATGGAGAAAAAGCCATCAGAGACCTTTAGACAGTATGCGCAGAGATGGAGAGACGTCTCAGCTCAAGTGGAACCCCCACTAACAAAAACGGAGATAACCGTTCTCTTTATCAATACTTTAAAGGCACCGTTTTATGACAAATTAGTGGGAAGTGCCACGAAAGATTTCGCAGATATTGTAATATCCGGTGAACTCATAGAGAATGCCATCAAGAGCTGTAGAATGGAAGGATCAGAAGGCTCAAGAAAAGCAGCACCCTTAAGGAAGAAAGAGCCAGAAGCCCTCATGGTGGGAACTGGGAGTCGTTACATTCCCAATTCGTATCCTAATCAACCCCGACCTCGAGATTATCCACCCTCGAATTTCCATGATCCCCCTCAAACCCCTTACTACCAAGCACCACATCCGTCCTGCCCCGTATATGCCACGAACAACCAAAGACCCGTCACTACTTTCCCACAAAACACGGTACCCGCCCAAAGCCAACCCAGAAACGAACCAAGACCATCAAGGCATAATCCCGAGATACCGCAATTTACCCCCATCCCTGTGTCGTATGGGGAATTGTACCCAAAACTTTTAGAAAAATAGCTAATTTCTCCCCATTACATGGTACCCCTTAAACCTCCATACCCAAAGTGGTACGATCCAAACGCTAGTTGTGCATACCATGCAGGAAACCAAGGGCACTCTACTGAGAACTGTCTCGCTTTCAAAAGGAGAGTTCAAGGACTCATTGACGCGGGTATCCTACGATTCGATAGTGCTAGTAACGCCACGGGGAACCCGTTCCCTAACCATACCGAAGGGAATGTGAGCACAGTGGGGAAAGAGGATGAATGGAAGGTCAGAAGATGTGTGGCAGAAATAAGGACGCCTCTGCAAAAAATCTGGGAGGTATTAGTTAAGAAAGGATTGCTCTGTCACTCTGATAGAGTTTTTGGAGAAGAAGGTCAAAGTTTTTGCAATTTTCATGGGATTGTTGGGCACGACATTCAGTCGTGCGAGGACTTTAAAAGGTTACTTCAAGACCGGATGAATAATAAGGAGATCAAGGTCCTTAACAAGAGTGAAGATGCCAACGAAAGAGAAGTATGCGTCTCTGATAGCCAATCATCAGGGCCCCCTTATAGTGCTGATCGACCGTTGGTAATTTATTACGACGCGATGAGAGAGCCATTGAAACCACAGATGGTAATTGAAGTACCATCTCCTTTCCCGTATAAGGACAACAAAACAGTACCGTGGAGATATGATGTTAATATCGTTACACCGGAAGTTGAAAAGTCCAAAGCCATAATTGAAGATGTTGGGGAGGTAGGTCATTTTACTCGAAGTGGACGATGCTATTCTAAAGAAGTTGAACCGGTAAAGAAAAGTAGCGACTCGAAGCAAAAAGGGAAAGCAGTGATGTACGAGGTCTCGAAACCTCTGAAAATGACCGTTCCGACACCTCTGAAAATTCAAGCCATTACATTTTTTTTTCGTCGGATTTGTGGTCCCGAAACCACTGTTCCGACTAAGCCTAAAATCGGGCTATTACAACTCTCCCCCCCTTTAGGGATTTTCGTCCCCGAAAATCTTACCAGATGGTAGGTTAATGATTTACTTCCACAGTATATTTCAAATTCGCACATGATTTTGGATTTTCATATCTTTTACAGATAATCACATAGATTCATAAGAAAATCAGGATAGCGATATTTTAGCATCTGAAGCTACACAAAGTATCGAAAAATTACAATCCATATAGAATGATATCCATTTTGATAATCTGAGTAGTTTTCAGAACTATCAAATATTTCTCTCTTTTTATATTGTCCTCATTTTCTAATTCATTCACTTTTCCGACCACATTATTATTCTTCCGTACACGAACTTCTGTAACACTACACTCGTAAGCTTATTCAACCAAAATCTCACAAATTTCATTGTAACATTTTACTAATATGGGGATGAGTGTAGTAAAGCCTCAAATTTATCTTACACATAAATGCGCATAACACATACCATCACAAATAGCCAATTCATTACTAAGTTCACATTCTCAAAGCATTTAATAAACATTTGCTTTTAATCACTTTTGTTCTCAACACAAAATTCTAACTCAAATCACTAGTTCACAATCAAAATTTCTATATAGCATCATAATCCAAATATCATAACTCATATGCTTGTATAATTATAACATTCATCAATAAAAAAAAATGTTTTATTCTTTGATCCATACTTTTATGAGTTTCAACTCATAATTAATACATTTTCACTCAAACATTTTAGTATTTATTTCTATACTATTAGAATTAACTCAGTTGAAAAACATATCTGTCTCATCAAGATAATTTTCGTCATAGAACAATACTGATAAGGGGGTGTTGGTGAAGTCATAAATCTTTCAACTTGCTCTCATAGATACATATATATATATATATGATTTTGTATTCATCATCAATGTAATACCATCAAAACCACGTAATTCATTCCAAGCAAATTAACACATCTATTTATTACAAATGTTTTCTGTCACTCACAATTTCACACAACGAATTTACTTACTCAAGCTCAATGTTAATATCTAATTAAATTCCAATACTTGGCTTCTATTTTACTTACCGACATTTGCCAAATTAGAGAACGTCTTACGGAATTGAGTACTTCGTTTTCTCGATGCCATAGTCCAACTATGGTCTTACACGTAATCACAAATCACATACCGATGCCATAGCCCAGCTATGGTCTTACACGGAGTCACATATCACTTACCGATGCCATAGCCCAGCTATGGTCTTACACGGAATCACATATCACTTACCGATGCCATAGCCCAGCTATGGTCTTACACGGAATCACATATCACTTACCGATGCCATAGCCCAGCTATGGTCTTACACGGAATCACATAATCACATGTTCACATGTTGCCATGGTCAAACCATGGTCTTTTCCGTCAATTCATCACATATCACTGAACGAAAGTACTCATTCCTGCGTTCTACTCAATTTGACTTCCAATTCAATTTTTCATACTATTATAATATTCATGGTTTAGACATAAAACAAAATATCTTATTATCTTTAATTTAACAATTAAACATAAGATTCTATCATATGAACATACTAATTTCACTTATTCAAGCAGATGTACATACACACGTTCCATCTATTTAAGTAAATTTGCTTATCATATTCACTTAATCAAATATGTTGAGCACATAGCATTATATAATCACCAACATACTTGGATGAGCTTATCACAACATAAACTTTTTTTTTTTAACTTATAGTCATCTCTTTTCATACATGAACACATCCATATCACAAATTTTTATACTTACCTTTTCAAATTCCAACATAACGTGAGCATTTTTCATTTATCTCAATATCATTTTTAGCATTATCGAAATAGCTCGATTGAAATCATCTCTGTCTTAACAAAGCAATTTCGTTAGAGCCGGAGATATCACATCATCAAGAGTAATAACGTGGCATGTATAGCTAGGCTCACATATGCTACGTTTGGTCCGAGAACCGACTAAACCGTAGCTCTGATACCACTAAATGTAACACCCTTACCCGTATCCAACACCGGAATAGGGTACGAGCATTACCAAAACACATACACTTGTAAACGTATTTAACCGAGTTATAAAATTTCATCAAAATTAAAACTTTCAAAAATAATTAACATGTTTCTATAACTTTTCACAATATATCCTCAAAATATTATAATCATAATAATTAAGGCCTGCGAGACCCGATACATACTCATGCAATTTAATGCTTCATTTCCATTTCATTCAATTCGCAATTTCTCATGCTCATAATTTAAATCATATCACTAGAAATTTCCATTTAATTCACGTACAATTCAATGACATCAAATTCAAAACTAATACGTATTTACCATTTAACTCAATGTTTATTGATTATACCATTCAATAACACATTTATGAAATTCTCAATTTAGCAATGAAAATATCACTTTAGTTTGAATAACAACATCGTCCTGATATAAATACACTACCACTTATCCATTTACTTTAATTCTTTTGGGCCCATTTGTCACTTACCATCCTTAATCAAATTAGGGAACGGTCACGGAAAATTGAGTACTTCACTTTCACTTTGCCATAGTATAACTATGGTCTTACGTATGATCACTTATCACTTGTCCCTGATCAGATAAGTGTAGCCACCTATCACTTTGTTTCTTGATCAGATAAGTGTAGCCACTTATCACTTTGTTTCTTGATCAGATAAGTGTAGCCACTTATCACTTTGTCTCTTGATCAGATAAGTGTAGCTAAAGCTATCACTTATCACTTTGTCTCTTGATCAGATAAGTATAGCCGAAGCTATCACTTATCACTTTTCACTTGTCACTTGATCAGATAAGTGTAGCCGAAGCTATCACTTATCACTTTGTCACTTGATCAGATAAGTATAGCCGAAGCTATTACTTATCACTTTCCACTTGTCACTTGATCAGATAAGTGTAGCTAAAGCTACCACTTATCACTTTGTCACTTGATCAGAAGTACTCAAATCCGGCGTTCCGCTCAATTTGATCATTTATTCATATATCAGGCTTACCAACATGTGTTAATTCATAAACCATTCATGGTATTATTTCATGCCAAATCATATACTGAATATACCATACACACATACTATGAAACTTTATTTTCACACATGAGCTTAAACCATGACCAATAATGCACAAAAATAAGCATCATTCATATTTCATCGTTTATGAGTTATAATCAAACATATGACCATTTATACACGAATCATTCATATATTTCCCAATTTTCCTCCTCCTCCTCTCCATTCCACATCCTTAATGTGTATAACACACTTAAACAACATTAACCATAATTTCAATATTCACTAACATGTATATTCAAAGCTGTTTATCCGAGTCAGAGTCACTAAATTATTTTTATCCGGAGCTACAGAGCTCCAAATTAAGATTCGTTAATTTTCCCTGAAACTAGACTCACATATCTTCATACCATAAAATTTCATAATTTTTTGTTCAGCCAAATAGTACAGTTTATTCTTTAAAGTTTCCCCTGTTTCGCTGTCTGACAGTTCCGACCACTCTTCACTAAAAATTAATTATCTCATTGTACAGAATTCGGATGATGTTTTAGCTTGTTTATTCTAAAAATAGACTCATTAAGGATTCTAACCATATAAACTATAACTCATAATCATTTTGTACAGTTTTTAATGATTTCCAAAGTCAGAACAGGGGAACCCGAATTCATTCTGACCTTGTCTCACAAAATCTATTATATCTCATGATTTACAATTCCATTGCTCACATCATTTCTTTTATAAGAAACTAGACTAAATAAGCTTTAGTTTCATATTTTATTCATCCTCTATTCAATCTCTACAATTTTTGGTGATTTTTCAAAGTTACACTACTGCTGCTGTCCAAAACTGCTTTAGTGCAAAATGTTGATTTCCATTTTGCCCCAAATTTCACAGTTTATACAATTCGGTCCTTTCTCAATTAACCCCTCAATTAATCTAATTTTCTCAATTAGTACTTTACTAGACATTATAAGTTGTTACACAACTATTGAAATTCAGAATTTCCACATATAACTCTATCTTCAAACTCTTTTACTATTAGGTCCCAAACATTCACTTTCTATTCAATTCTTTCAATAAATCAGCATATGAACAATTTAAAGCTCTAATTTCATGCTAAATCATCATATACTTCCAGCACATATTCATATCAACTTTCAACTTCTTTCATAAAATCAAAAACTAATGGATTTAACAAGTGGACCTAGTTGTAAAAGTCATAAAATACAAAAATTTCAAGAAATAGTCAAGAATTGAACTTACTTGTAATAAAATATGAAGAACCAGCTTGAAGAATCCCTTCCATGGTGTTTTAGCTGATGAGAATTCAGAAAATGAAGAGAAATCTAGATAATTCCACTTGGGTCCTAACTTTATTAAGCAAATTTGCAATTTTCCAATTTTTCCCTTAATTCTCCTTACTTTCTTGCTGATTTCATGCCTCTGCCGTCCAGCCCAAATAGACCTTGGGTCTATTTGCCTTTTAAGCCATCTTCCTTTTATCATTTAAGCTATTTAATCATTTCCCAAAATTTTGCATTTGTTACAATTTAGTCCTTTTAGTTCAATTAATTATCGGAACTTTAAAATTTCTTAACGAAACTTTAATACTAACTTTTTAACACTCCATAAATATTTATAAAAATATTTATGGCTCAGTTTAAAATCCCCGAGGTCTTGATACCTCATTTCGATTCTAATTATTTTAATATTTATTTCTAGTGCACTATTCACTATTTCAAAAATTTTCCTAACTTCATATTTAACTTATACTTACTAAATTAATAATATTTCTACCCATTTGTCGAATTTAGTGATCTCGAATCACCGTTCCGACACCTCTGAAAATTCAAGCCATTACATTTTTTTTTCGTCGGATTTGTGGTCCCGAAACCACTGTTCCGACTAAGCCTAAATCGGGCTATTACAGGATTTGTTCTTGATGGGGATATCCTGTATAAAAGGAAAGGATCAGATGCTTTGAGATGTGTGAGATGTTG